>NC_047657.1:15970652-16019726 GCF_902201215.1 Prunus dulcis | reverse complement strand
AGAATGAGGGTCTGGAATCTCACACACTGGAGTATCTTGAAGAGAAGTATGGTTCCATAAGCAGGGTTCCACGCCGGGTCTTTCCTGTCTTGAATTCACTGAAGATCAATGGTGCACGTAGTCTAAATGAGATTTGTTATGGTCAACTTAGAATGGGGTCACTTGAAGAACTAAGACAGTTAGTCTTATTGAATCTACCTGTATTGACGCATTTGTGGATGGTACCAACTGAATTTGAATGCTTGCCAAATCCAAGACGGGTTGAAGTGCGTTCGTGTCATGGTTTGGAATCTCTCTTCCTGTTGTCAGTAGCTGGCGGTCTGAAGAAAATTGAAGAGCTGGACATAAGATATTGCCATCACTTGGAAGAGATTGTTGCCCTGGAAGAAGGAAGAAGGCATGGGGAAGAAGCCAATTACAAGATAAAGTTCCCAAATCTGATACGCTTAAATCTTCGAGATCTACCAAGCCTAGTTGGAATCAGCAAAAATATATATCAGATGAACTTTCCTCAACTGATTACATTGAAGCTCCAACAGCTACCAGAACTCATCAGTCTCTGTCCTAGTAGTTTGGCACCAGAAAGTAGCTCTAATGCTGTTATACAACATTTATTTGACCCCAAGGTATTTTTCTTTTCTTAAGATTGCCTCCATATGTGTCTATTTTGTTTCCTACCTATATTTCTGTTAACATAATTCCATAAACTCTATAGGTCAAATCCTTTCACGCACCACACCTTATGGTGGTGGACAACTGTGAAAAACTGACTGGTGTATTCTCATCCAATTAGGTGGACAATTTACAGAATCTTCTACAACTTGAAGTAATGGATTGTAGCTCACTGAAAACAGTGTTTACTTTGAAGGTCTGGAAATCACAAACAAGCATGTTACTGCAACACTCTCTTGCTTAGAGAAAATTGAGTTGACTAATCTACCCTCATTGGAATATGTCTGGAAGCCACATCAAAACATTCTGGCATTTCAAAACTTAAGAATGCTCCAAGTTATGCAGTATATGACATTGAGATATGTGTTCCCAGTGTTCATAGTTAAAGGTCTGGTGAAACTAGAATCAATGTACATAAGTGATTGAGACATGATGAGAGACATTGTGACGCAAAATGAAGAAAGTGGAGATGGAGAGGCAACAAACAAAATTGTTCTTACTCAAGTAAAAACAATCCATCTTGATAACTTACGTACCTAGCCTCATAACGTTTTTTCCCGCTCCCTGCACTGTTGGCTGTCCATCATTGAGAACGTTGGTGCTTTGCTGCCCTAAAATGAGGACATTTGTTCCATTATTTGCAGCTGCAGGAAGTGGAACGGCAATTAATTATGCAAATTTGCAATTTCCAACCCACATTTTCAATGAAAAGGTACGCACAGGACTCAAAATCCATGCCACTGTCATGTTTCTATATATGCTGTTTCAAACCCACATTCTTGATTCTCGAGCCATCTTCTTTGTCATGCTGTTGATTAATGTAGAAGCTGTTAATATACATGGGCATGACAGCAACTAGTTTAGGATGAAGAGTTCATATATAGCTGGGAGCTACTCTATGATAAATCAACATTTTGGTAGATGCTATTAGTATATTGTATTGGTTACATAAACATTGCAAGTTGTACTCAATATTTTTAAAACTTTTGTAAATCATAGATTAGTTATCATCATGTCAGAGTTGTTTATAGATCCCTTAACACTTAAATCCTGAAACTAGGCATCGTAAGGTGTCCCCTCTATCAAGTCTCATTTTTCATGCACATCCTAAATATGTATTACCGTTAACATATATGTAAAAACCTAGTTCTTAGTTGGACAACATGTGCAACAAATCGCTTTGACGCAGAAAAGGAAACTCAATCTAGCCTTTTGTTTCTCATGTCTCTAGTGATTTCAGAGACGATGGTAGTGCTAATAGATTTCAATGTATATTCTGCAGGTTGACTTACCAGTCTTGGAGACACTAGAAATCCTTCAAATGTACAACTTCAAAGGGATATGGAACAGCCAACTTCCACCACACTCCTTCTGTGAACTAAGAGATCTAAACGTGTCCAATTGAAGCATATTATTGTGCTTGGTACCAACGTACATGCAAACCAGATTGCAGAAACTAGAGAAGTTAAATGTGAGAAATTGCAATTTACTGGAAGAGATTTTTGAATTCAGAGAGTTACCTGCCAATGAAGGGCATGCTGTAACAACTTCACAGTCAAGGGAAGCACCTTCAACTTCCCAGCCTGAAGGAATGCAAATAAAAAAGATGGATTCACCGCAAACTCAAGGATTTCAGAATCTAACATCATTTTATGTTTCTGACTGTAACAATTTGAGAAATCTGCTCGCCTTCCATTACCAGAGGTCTTGAGAACCCAAAAAATCTATCTATAAGCAAGTGCCTGAAGATAGAAGAAATAGTCACTACAGAGGTGGTAGAAACAGAGGATAACGGCATGCTCCCTCGGCTAACTTAGTGAGCTACCGTATCTCACAAGTTTTTCTCATGGAAAATATGCTTTCAAATGGCCATTAGTGGAAATGATCATTGTCGACGAATGTCCTGAAATGAAGAATTTCGGTTTAGGATCTCTTAGGACGGCAAAGGAAGTCAAAATAAGTATCAGTGGCGCTGGGGAGAATCTTTGGCAGGAGCTCAATGACAGTAGGGAAGAAAGCTGGTCTGCATTTTTAGATCCATAAAAGGTTTGCAATTGCATTTCTGTTGTGTTATAATTTGTATTTCGTGACATGAGCTGCGGGATCAATATGTAACATGTAGAATGTTGTGTGTACCTCAATTATTTCATTATGCTGATGTGCGCCTTCTAAGGAGGTTTAGTAGCACATATGAATGTCTAAAGTATACCTGCCATACATCATGTAGAATTTTTTCTCATAATTCTCAAAAAATTCTTCTGGTATATATATATTTTTTGGATGAATTCAGGGTATCCCCGCACGCAAGCGAGGACTAATTCCTCGAGCCGGGTCAGACCCCATTTAGAGGGCAAGCTCTCCCAATGATGGCTGCTCCATTCACAATACCCCAAAATGAAGAATATGACAATAAGCAATTCTCTTCTTCACTTTGGGGCCATTCGTAAACAGCTCTCTTCCATTAATCATATCTGGATTGGTAATTTTTTAGAATCCTAATAAGTTCACAATTGCATTCAGTCGCATGGGCACATCATCCCCATTTAGGTTCCAGGGGTACATTACCAAACATGTAGAAAACAGGTAAAGGTCCCTGAACTTTACCTCGAGTTACAATTGAGCCCTGCAACTTTTTTTTTGAGACAATTACATCCGGTAACTCAACAATCTACTGTCCAAATTTGTCAATGTGGCCCTCAAAATGAGGGCTAAAAGCGTCATTTCAAATTCCTCAATCCCCTTCTACCTCTTCTACCTCCTCAACCCCTCGCCACCATAACTATCACCACCATCACATGTGCTTTTGGTCCCACCATAACCATCAATCACCACCGACCCCTCTCCCAAGTCTGCAAACGAAGTCATTCTGGTGATTGAGGCTTACAAGGCACTGCGTGATCGGGCCCCTACCCATCTCTACCTTGTTTGTAGCTTCTCTAAATCCTTCCACCTCAGCCAAATGCGGGAGAAGAAGACGATGATGCTGGGAGTGGGAGAAGAATACAGAGAGAGATCAATGCGTGGGTGGGTGTCTGAGTTTTTATCTCGGCGTAATAGAAGAAGACGATGATGCTGGGAGTGGGAGGACTCAATTAATGTTTTAACCCTCTAATTAATAGCCAATTTTACAGAGGATGTGTAGTACGCAATTGCAACTATTTATTAAGTTGACGGATGTAATTGCCTTAAAAAATAGTTGCGGGTTTTAATTGAAACTCAAAGTAAAATTCAGGGATCTCTACAGTTTAAAAACCTTATAAATTTAATTAATTATTAGTTTTTAGGACAATTTCTATTGAGAAGGGTGATAATATACGAAATTCACACATAGCACACAAATACTAGGACTCAAACTCAGGATTTTTCTTAAACCACTACACTAGTGAGTCCTTTGCAATGCAATTAATTTTTAGTTTGTGTTGGTTTAATTAGTCAAATTTGTCTGTTCTCTTGCTAATTTGTGGTTAGTTTCTTTCCCTTGATGGGCTGCTTTTGACTGCAACAACAATGGATGGACCGATTCTCGAAGCTTACTTGTACAAACAAAGGAAATATGTACACTTTGATAAGAATCTTCAACAATGCTGGCCCAATTATAAAAATCTTCATACAATAACAAAATAAAAACTGCGTGGTTTGGAAATTGTCATAATTTGGAATTGACTCTTGACAAATTGGCTTTCATTTGCAAGAACGTTGGATTCGTGACAAAAAAAATGCCTTTTTGGCAATTATTTCTCTAATTAACGAATCATTTTGGGAAGAAAAAGAAAATTCAACAAAACCATTCAACTGACTGGGAATGGGAACTAATTTCAAAACTTAATTGGGTTCATAGAGAGAGAATGAGACCAGAGTGGCGGACGGTCTTTGACTTTGAGAGCACCTTTTGTGAAGTTTCTTGCCATACAATCAACTCTATCTGGCTCATCGCTGCTTTCTTTCATTCTTTGTTTCTTGTCGTGGAAATTTCATCTGTTGCTTTCTTTCTTTCTTTCTTTGTCTTTGCCATTGCTTCACTTATTTGGAAGAAGTGAAGCTCCTTTTTTTTCTTATTTGTCTTTCGTATTGCTTCTTTTACTAGCTCCTCAAAAACATCCAGCCTTACTTCCTCCACCAGCACCTATGGAACTTTCTGAGCGTTTGGAATATAGATTACCTTATACACAGGAGGTCTTGAGGGCTCTGCAGGATGAAAATACCAACCTGATTGGCATTAATTGTCTGAAATTCAGAGCAGGGGATACCGTGACAACGAAAGAGTTCATCGAAAGAGTGAGACAGCAAGATCTATTTGAACAAGTTGTGATGGCAGTTGTGTCCCTTAATGCAAACTTGAGACGCATACAAGGTGAGATTGCAGAAATGCTACAACTGAATCTGGGGAATGGGAGTTTGTTTCAACGGGCGCAGGTGCTACATGCTAGAATGTCCCAAGACTCTAGGAGGTTGCTTGTAGTATTGGCTAATGTCCGGGACATGCCTGATCTTGAGGCCATCGGAATCCCTTATGGTGATACCAACACAAACGGAAGGTGCAAGATCATGTTGACGTCAGGACTCATGAATGTACCAGCCAGTGTTGAGATGAGAGCCCAAAGTAATTTCAAGTTGTTACTGGAATCCACACCGAAAGGACCTATTGCTTTTGAATCAAGAAATTCGATCCTTAGAGGCGTAATGGAAGCTCTAGCAGACGATCAAATCAATCCGATTGTAATATGTGGAAAGGGAGGTATTGGCAAGACAACCTTGGTGAAAGAAGTTGGTCAGAGAGCAAAAGCATGGCGTCTATATGATGAGGTTGTGATGGCAGTTTTTACCCCAAACCTTGACTTTAAATGTATTCAAGATCAAATTGCAGATTGTTTAGGTCTATCACTTGCAGGACAACCTTTATCTGCAAGAGCAAATAGCTTATGCCGAAGATTATCAGGGGATAAAAGGGTCCTTTTAATATTGGACAATGTTTCTATGCCTCTGAATTTGGAGGAAATAGGAATTCCACTTTCTTGTGATAAGAAAGGTTGCAAGATTTTGGTATCATCGCGAAACGAAGATATATTTTCTGGTACCAAAAAGATTTTTTCGGTTGGTGTGTTGCTAGAACAAGAAGCGTGGAGTTTGTTTAGGGAGATGGCAGGCAGTTCCATTGAATCTCCCGAACTGCTTCCAGTAGCACAACAGGTTCTACGTGAATGTGCTGGTTTACCAATTGCAATTGCAACAGTTGGAAGGGCACTGCATCAAAAGAGCAGGAAAGTGTGGATTGATGCACTGAGACAACTAAGAAAGCCCTGCCCAGCAAACATCCCAGGAATGATGCAAGAAGTGTATCGAAAAATAGAGTTGAGTTACGAGTGCTTAGGAAGCAAGGAAGCGAAAACATTTTTTCTGTTGTGCTGCCTACCTGAGAGCAATATTAATATAAGGGTTGAAGATTTAGTTGAATCTGGGATTAGAGTTGAGCTATTTAAGGGCATTGGTTCGGAGACTGAGGCATGGAACTGCGTAGAAACATTGGTTGATATACTCAAAAGTTGTCTTTTGTTGTTGGACGGTGACAAGGAACGATTTGTCAAAGTGCCTGATATAGTGCGCAGTGTGGGTTTATCAATAGCTGCTTCAAAATGGGGTTGAAAGTAACCATTTTTTCCACTTGAGATATCCATTCTTCACTCTAGTAGCCTTCATCTTACTCACCCAACCTCTCACCAACTCGATGAAAAACCAAAACTTTTGTATTAAGGATATTGTTAGTAAGTTGCATCGCCTCCATATACATTGTTAGAGTTTTTGTTGTTGTTGTATCTGATCTTTGTTTATCTGGAAACTTATTGCTGTAAATGCAAGGCTGGGTAAGGCGCTGATTGTATTGAGTCCCATCTATCTTGCACATCATAAATATATGGACAGTTGTTAATTATGCACACAACATGATCTGTCCATTGATATAAATAAAACAAGTAATTCTGACAAATAGAAAACTCAAGCCTTTAAAGGATTGGCTGCCAGTGAAGGCTCAAAATGAACTCAAGGCTCTCAGAATCTAACGTCGATTATATGTTTCCCACTGTAACAACCTGAGAAATCTGATGTCTCCTTCCATTGCCTGAAGATAGTAGAAATAGTCAGGGCAGAGGTTGAAGAATGTTAGATTGTAGGGTGATTGTGGTGTTGCTGTGATACCGTTGTTGGTTTATGTGATGAAGGAGTTTAGGACAATAGGACAATAGTTGAAACAAAGTGATTTTATTATATTGGAAGAGAATAGTACATAGATTGGTGTACATATATAGGGTTAAGCTAATTGGCCTTCTTCAACTAGAAGGTGTTTAGTGTTTAGGCTTATTGGCCTCCTTCCTTGCTTATATAGGCTTATTGGCCCTCTTTCTCTTAGCTTGGTGAGCTTATTGGCTCCTCAACATAGCTTTGTTTGGGTAGCTCCTGGCTTCCTTAGTTTGGGAGTTGGCTTGTTTACTCCCGATTTAGTTTGGGAGTTTATTGGTTCACTGCACATTTCATTGTAGGTTGCATGCCTATTGTTTGCCGACTTAGCCTTGGTAAACTGACTTGGGCACTTTCTCCCAACAACACGTTTGTAGTCATGCTCTAGAGATTTCTTCCACCGCCATATTCATTTTGCTTTGCCGCCATGCAACTTATTTATTGTGAGCTCTTGACTTTTCTAGAACTTTGTAGAAAAAATGAGCATTTTAGTTTTTTTCTACAAAGAAAAGGAGGATAACAGCATGCTCCCTCAGCTAAAGTTGTTTGGAACTTATGGAGCTACAGTACCTCACAAGTTTTTCTCATGTCAAATATACTTTCGACGATCACTAATGCCCTGAAATGAAGAATTTCTGTTTAGAATCTCTTAGCACACAGGAGGAAGTCAAATTAAACAGCAATGGATGGGTGCTTTTGACTGCAACAGCAATGGATACATATACTTTGATGATAAGAATCTTGGAAAATAATCGGCACCTTTTAAAGATTTTGACACAGCATAATAAAAACTGAGTTTGGAATTTACTCGACGTATTGATTTCTTTTGCTGGAAAGTTGGCTTTGTGACAAAAATATGCCTTTTTGGCAATTATTTCTCCAACGTAAAGTTTAGGTGGTGAATTAGGAACCTGTACGTTTGTGGATGAGGAGTGAAGCATCGTCCTTATTCTCTATGTCCTTCAGTCAGCTACGCATTTCTCTAGTCAACAAAACATTTTGGAAAAGGCAAAAAAAATTCCACAAAGCATACAAAAGAATAAGAAGTAATTCAAACACGTCGTTGGATCAATCGTCATAGAGGATGAGATCAGTAGGCGGCGGTGTTTGATTACCTTTTTATGATTTCAATATTGAGCTTTTCATTCAATGGCTTTCAGAGCACTACTCACCTAGTCTGGTTAGCCTTCATCTTACATGCTCACCCAATCTCT
Organism: Prunus dulcis; assembly: GCF_902201215.1. Lineage (NCBI taxonomy): Eukaryota > Viridiplantae > Streptophyta > Magnoliopsida > Rosales > Rosaceae > Prunus > Prunus dulcis. Next base: position 16,011,612 of record NC_047657.1, on the reverse strand, counting down.
CACCAGCTCCACCAAAAAATCTTTATTAGAAGTCTTTTTTTGGTTGATAATTTGTGCTTACACTAAAAAAAAAAAGTGGCAACAGTTATTATTTTGTCACCAACTTTGATAACTGTTGTGGGGGTTACTAAAGAACCCCACAATCTGTCCGCAAGTCTTGGCGATCAGCTGCTATGCGAAGAGACACCCCTAGCTAGTGCTCCTCAACTCCCCTGGTTAGTACTCCCTCAACCCCCAAACTGCGACAAGTACTTGAGTTGTCAGCACTTTCATATTAACTGATTATGTACTATCATCTTCAAATATCAGCATCTATTTCTGTCATTCGGAATAATGAGGTCATCATATTTTGTTTGGCCTGGGTGATCATTATAGTTTATAAATAAACTACCATTTGCAAACCAGTGATCTATAACCAATATCCAAAAAGCAATTCATGCACAAGAACCAATTGATCTGGTTCAGTTATAAACTTATAGATGAAGGAAGACAACGATGCAATATATCAGGTAGTTCCTCGTGAAAGATACAACTAATTTGTTTCCCTCTTCATGTGTTAGATCAGTTTGCTCCGAAGCACATGTGTAATGTGATTCAGAATAGCTCCAAGGTGAGGCGCAATGAGCCAAATTGAGAGAAAGATCATCCATATTTAAAAGCGAACTTATGACATTCACCATCATTATCTGCATCATTACAGAAGCATTATAAAATAATTACAATGAAGAACAGGAAAAAATATGCAGCAAACTAATAAAACTGATTATATATATCACAAATATATTGAGAGCATTTACATTTCAAAGGAAAACATGAAACTTCACCAGTCATAGTCCTTCATCACTCCAACCGCAAGAACATCTGAATCCAGAGCATAGCACATGTGCATAAGCTCAATATGCTGCATCTTACCATAAAATAAAATAGAACAGAGAAACGGGAAACCATCAACATGTGAAGAAAAGCATGTCAAATCCCAAAATGACAAAAATATGAAACACATTGAGTGCAAAATTCGTTTGCAGATCTAATTTAAGGGTTGGAGAAATCCATTTTTGGGATTGGGCCATAATTCTCCCTTGGATGCATAATGCATTGGCCTTCTTCCATTTCATTCCCCTCCACCTCCCCGCCCCCCGCACACGCACACGCACACAACAAAAAAGACTCCCACAAACTTGCGAGTTACAACACAATATGATAGTATATTATATTAACGTATCAAAACTAACAGACATATTATATTAGCCTCTCTTGGGCCGTGTTTGTTAAAGCATTCCAAAGACTACTTTGGTGTAACTCACATTGATTGGACACAGTTTTGGGCTGAATGTAATCTGATTTCATATGTCGTGTCATGATTGTTGGTCTGATTTTGATGGTTTTCTACAAGATATTTTTGAAGACGAAAAGAACAAAGAAATAGTTTTCCTTTCTCTGTTTTCTTTCTAGCCCATCTTTCATGTAGGTTTGCTTTCTATGTTTTGAATAAGATACAGTTTTCCTTGTAAAAACAACCAAAGAAATAGACCAGAACAAGATTATTTTGAGGATTTTGAGGACTTACCGGAAGTGGACTTTGATTTCCAGTATGAAATTCTCAACAAAAGGGTCTAACAGGTGATCTTCACATGTTATTTGTTCTTTAGCAGACAACATCAACGATAATTTTCAATTCCATGCTTGACCAGAATTGACGCAGGCAACAGAAGAGGCAAGATCAAGCCGATAACATAAAGAATCACAAGGAAATTTTTGACAAATCGGGCTAGGCGCTAGGCGCCCGCCGAGGGGGCCTGGGCAGCTCTGTGGAATATAAAATTAGTTTCTTTAGGTTTTTTTTATTTTCTTTTTTGTAATAAAACAATATCTTTGCTTTATTTTAGTAATTATGTTTTAATTATTATTTTTTAAGTGAACAATTAATATTAAATATTTTAATTAAAATTCATAAATTATATTACTTAATAATAAATAGTAATTATTATGTTTTAATATTTTTCGGACTTTAATTTTCATAGGGATTTTTTTTTTTTTTGGTTGGGAATAGCTAATTAATTAATATTTTTAATTGAATATTATCTTAGTCTTATTTAATCAATATAATTACTAATTAGCTTTTAGTTATTATTTGTTTCATAAATTACTTATCAAATAGTAATTAATTTTTATGAATTATTTTGTGCTCTTAAAAACCAAGAAAGTGGTTGCAACATTGTAGGTATGTATCACAAAAGAACCAATACTTACATATAGTATACTTGATTTGCTTATGAACTAATTAGGTCTTGATTGACAGGTTTGTGGTGGTTACATGTCCTCAGAATACGCAATTGATGGGTTTTACTTGATAAAACTCGATGTCTATAGTTTTGGTGGGTTGGTGGTAGAGATAGTGAGTGGGAAGAGAAACATAGGATTTACTCATTGCTTTTTATGGGTTCTTCTTTTAAGTAAGCACAATGACTTTGAACTTTTGATAAATTCTTTTAGGCATGGATGCTATACACAGAAGGCTGGTCCATTGAAGTGCTTGATACATCAATAGGGGACTCAGGTGATCCACATGAAGTTGTGAGATTATTTCATGCATGTAGGTCTTTTATGTATGCAGCGTAACTCGGGAGATAGGCCGAGCATGCCAGTTACAGTTCTAACTAATGCTAAGTGGTGAAGGGTCATTGCCTCAACCTCGAAAACCTTGTTCTTATAGTGAAAGGGATCTCAATGAACTCGAAGTCGGTCATTCTTTTAAAGCATATTCAACAAATGAACGCAAGTGCTTCAGATTCATGAAGTTCCAAATTGCGTGAGGAAGGATCTCCTAAAATGCCACTACAATGTGCACGTGTTATAAGATATGCAATTACAGTCACTTCAATCATATGTACTTAACTAGTTAGTGATAGGGGAAACCAGTCTAGAATTTTTAGACTCTTTAGAAAGCATGTGTTTTTTGTCGTTTTTGACCATTGTGTGATATTTACTATGTGTAGTCCTAGATGGCTATTTCGACTTTAAAGACTATTTTGAATCTCTATGTGATACTGTGGACTGTGGTAAAGACTTCTGTTTGCTTCGAAAGCTATTTAGAGGCTCAGGTAATTATTTATGTTTACTTGGCGGTCCCAACCCAAAGCATAGATATACAGTTTGAGTTTTGTGTTGTATAACTTACTGAGAAGACTTGGGGAACTGAACCATGCATATTCCCTTCTAATGGCTAGCTCACCCTTACCCTCACCCTCATCCACACACTAGTAGTAACATTTTACATATTGAATTAGTGGTCAATAAGCTTTCCAATAACATATTTGTTCTAGCTAAGCAGCTGTGAGCCTGAGGCAATGAGAGGATACTAAAGAGACAGATACTACTACTTGTGTGTGTCTATATATATATATATATATAGAAGTGGATTCGTGGCACCATATTTTTGAACAAGTTCTTGACCGTAGGAGTCATCATTAGGCCCGCGAGCCCATGGGCAAATGGGGGCCAGTTCGGCCAGGCCTGTTGTTGAGTGGGCCGAGCTTGGGCTTAGGTGTCTAAAACTCGGCCCAGCCCGCCCATAAAACCACAGCCCACTAGCTCACATACATATAAATAAATATATATAAAAAACCGTAGTATAGCCGTGCGGCTACACTATTTATTAATAATTAATTAATTAAAAAAAGACCCTTCTATTTGCATTACTTTATACTTTATAGATATTTATTTCTAATTTCGATATATATACTTTATTGATTTAAATTTTTTAATATATATTATTTTTATAGAAAATTTTGTAAACAATCAAGTGTATTAGACATGAAAAATAACGTGTAAAATACGAGTATTAAACATGAAAATGTTAAATTTTTTATGCGGCTAATAACTCTGGAAAAGTAAAAACTCAAAAGGGTACAATAGAGACTCATGTAAAGGCCTAATAGTAATGGAAAATGTTCTAAACTATCGATAAACAAAAATCAGGGAAAAAAGATAATAGCATGTAAAGAGTATAGCCCCGGGGCTATACTATGTATAAAAATAAATTTAAAAAACCACAGGATAGCTCTAGCCGAGCGGCTACACTCTTTATTGTTATTTTAAAAAAATCCCGAGTATAGCCGCTCGGCTATACTATTGTCAGTAGGAGAGTTCAAATCTGGCTCAAAACTAAGCAACACAAGATGCTAGAGGAAAAGACCATGAGATTCTAGGGGTACATAACATATTAATGATAAAATAGGATGCTTATTTATATTTGAAGTACCAGTGTGACCTCAAACGACATTGTTTTAGACTATAAGTTAACAATATCTTCACATAAAAAATAAAACAAAGAATCTGAACTCCATAAGTATGCCAGGAAACTCAGAAAAGGCTTTTACTGCCACTTAACATCAACTGTAAGAGACTTAATGGAGATAAAAGGATACATATCTCCAAGGACACCCAGACTGCTATTGCCCATTGTATTCATACTCATAGCAGATATTGCCGGGTTAGGGAAAACTTTGAAAGGGTGCTATAGTTGTCACTTATAACCTCAACTGTAGGAGTCTCTTTGGAGTCAGAAGGATCTACATATCTCCAAAAGAATGCCAGATTGCGTCCCATTATATTCATAATCACAGCAGGCAATGCTGCGGGTAATGCAACCATCGACGAGGTGAAATGAGAAGTGGCCAAAACCACACCCAAAGAAGAATTTTGCATACCAACCTACGAGTGTCAAACATGTAAATGAAGGATTAGTGTTGCATGCCCACCAAAATTTGTGAAAGTTTCGACATTTCAATCTGAGCATAAAACAATGAAGATCCTCTATGGACTTAAAATATAGTTTAAGAAGAGAATTTTTATATCTTTATTACCAATTTGACCAAAGCCGAAACAAAACTAGAACACAAGGATTCACAGAAAGCCAGATCATGTCTTAAGGTTTACATTCTATTTGATTAATACCTCAATTGATATTGCTCGTCTTTTAGCTTCTCTAAACCCGCAAACAGCTGCTGATATATACCTGCAAATTAAGACTCCCTTGGTCAAAAAAGACTCCTCAAGTTGCACATTTGCAACGCAAAAACTCCAAAACAAACTAAACAAACAGGCCCAGCACCACAACCTTAAAGAATATTTGTATGAGTGCAAACTCTGCCAACAATGCTCTTAAACAAAACTAGCTTCTATCTTCATATGTCAAATTAAAATCCACATAGACAAAGAAGATTGAATATATACTTTCTTACTGCCATAGCTTTTATGGCTATGAAGTCATAATGACAGTAAATTATAGTTTCTCAACTGTTGCTTACAAATTATGAATACTTTGTTTTTTCAAAGTATAGTTAACTTCACTCTATAATTTATATATCAAACTTGACAGAAGCTAAACCAAACAGCAATAATACACTAATACAAGGCTACAACGTAATTTTTTTAGAATTTTTGAGCTAAAATTAGAGTGAATCTTTACATACTGAAAAAAATGTATACATTACCTTGAGCTTTTTCCACAACAACACACTTAACAGTTAAAGTCACCAACAGTTAAAGGCAACTTACCCACAAAGAAACCAGCAATAATGTACTAACTGCACAGAAAGAATAACCACCCCAACTTCTCCAGATAACACTGTCCGAGCATGAGCCATTAGAGACAGATCAGCCGGCAATGTTACAGCAACCATTGAAGTTTTGAGACGGACAACATTCTCAGAGAATACACTGGCCTAGTATGTGTGAGAAAGAACCACAGGCAAGGCAATCATATTTTACATATAAGTAATTAAAAAGATATTTACATGCACAACAAATGTACCTGCATGCAAGCAGTGATGCAGCTAGAACAGCAAAAAGTGGTGCAAAAGGTATCACAATTTTAACCACTGCAGGAAATGCACTCTGCATATAAGAACCTAACAAAATTGGAGCAACAACGACCTACAGATGACAGAATAGAGACCGTAAGCCCCGGCTGATGGATAATATTCTTTGTCGAGTTGGGCTAAAGTACAAATGACCGAGCTGAGATCCGGTCTAGGTGGTCAGGTTGAGCTCGATATCAATGGACAAGCTGGGCTTGAGCCTTGGGCGGGATGTCTCCGGAGTATGAGTGCATGATAACTTTTTTAGAGTTCCAACTGTTCACATTTTTTTTTTAATAAAAAATTTCATAGAAATATTTATCACAATGAGCATAAGGAACAGGCTAGGAGATTGTATAAATTTCAGTTTGTGTTTAGGTTTAAAGTATTAATAGAACAACATGTCAACACAATATGGAGAATTGGAGAAAATTTCAAACCACACCATTTATAATATGATTCATATTCCTCCTCAAATAAAAATATAATCTATCATAATTGCCTCATAATTGTCTTCCCTTTTTCTTTTTTCTTTTTTTTTTCTTTTTTTTTTGGAGTACCTTTCCTATTGAAATGGGCGATAGTATATTAAACTCACACACACAACACGGATGCTAGGACTCGAATCCAGGACCTTGCCTGAAGGAGTAAATACTCCAAACTACTACACTAGTAAGTCCTTTGCAATTGTCTTCCTGTTTTTAAGAATGAAGGGCATAAGGAGAATTGTCGATGATCCTGCAAAAACATAAGTCATGTGTAAAGTGCTATGTAAATTGATCAATTATAATTAAATACCTTATGTGTTTTGAAAAAAATCAAATATTTTGTGCCTTAAGAATAAAGAAATAGAAACCATGTTAATCTTAAATTTTTTCTAGGGCTACAATGAAAGGGCAAACTCTAGCTATTGATGCCAATCAATTTGATTCCTCAATTTGGAAAAATATAATTAAATATGTCATAATTTGCAAAGTTTGCTCCTTATTAACTGCCCCAAAATTGAAGCCAATGGAACCCACTTCTCTTATTAGGACAGAAACATAAGCCTTAACCATCAGAGAAATAACTTAAGCTAAAATCCCATGGATCTAGTTTCATCATCTGCTTCTAACACTATCTTCATTGCTCTTGAGAGCCCTCCATTGATGAACAAGTTAAAATCTTGTGTCCAAAAACCCATAAGGTTACCAAAAGATGACCCTCCACAAAGCCAGTGGCTCACAAAAACTCCATCTCAAAGTAGGATAAGCATTTTGTATAACTTTTTCATCAGATTATATTTTGAGAGAGCATTATAGGGATCCATGGAATGAAGTTAGAGTTGGGAGATTGCTGCAAGACCTTGATGCCTTGGCTACTACGTACGATATCGGTCAAGGTATTTATTATGTCACCTTCTTATTAAAATTGGACTAAAATTGCAACCTTCATCACCACAAAATAGTAATTCGTAATTGATCATCTGTTAAATTTCTTGTGGATGATCAGCATTGTTCCGATGATGGTAGCAAAACACAGCCGCTCTTTCTGGTCATGGCTGCTGTTCATAAGATTGTCCTGAAGAAGCCGCTAAGTGTCAGCATTGATGCGAAAATAGTAGGTAACGTCATCTGGGTTGGGAGGTCATCAATTGAAATCCAACTAGAAGTCACTCAACCCTCTCAAGGAACATCAATATAATTATTTAATTGTACTGTATTTATTGATTGGATCTTTCGCAGAGGTGGTCAACAATGTAGTAAGTTCCTACATGTGTAATGTACTAGAATTACTCTTTTTGTGCACAACTATACAAGTAATTGTGGTTTTTTATACAGAGGACCCTGAGGATGCTTCAGACTCAGTGGCTCTTACAGCCACATAAAAGTGAATTACGGGACTCATGTCCCTGTACAGGATCTGTTCTTGATTGCCGCTTTCGCTTATACATTAGCAACACTTTGCTTCCCGACATTTGAGCTTTCAAAAAGAAATCTTGCTGCAATTCCAAACACTTGGACCGCATTTTTCACATGAAATTTGTTTTTGTTCCACTATGTTCAGTCTCATTTCAACACAGAAAAACCTGCATATGTTAAGGAAGAATATCCAATTAACTAAACAGCAAGTCATGACTCATATAGGTAATACAGTTACGAGTAGCAACACTCTGAAATAGTGACTGAAAAGTACTTGTGTCAAAGTGCACTGAAAATGTGTCAAGTGTTAAAAAGCCCTTGCTCGAGTATCAAGCTAAAATAATTTTGATAGATATGATTTGTCTGATGGTCTGATCTTATCCCTTCTGAGGTTATAGGAATTTTTCGTAGGAAGAACCTACAAACCGCATCAGGGGATTTCTCAAAAAAAACTTTAAAATTTATCTCATTATTAACTTAACCACCACAAATGTCATTTACCCTTAAAAACCCCACCTAAACTTCCCCTTAAATCAAAATTCAGCTTCCCTTGAAATACAGGAACTCCATAAAACAGTCAAGTTACATGATGGGCAAAAGATTAATCCCTGCGCGGTAAAAATCTTGGATATCCAAGAGGATCAAATCTATCAAAAGCTTCCTGTCATCAACTCTTACAGCAAAGGATTTCTACACAGATTCTGTGATTGTTATTATAGATCATCTTGCAAGTATAGCAAGAGAAAATCAATAGCCCAAGTTTCAGTTGTCCTATCGGAGTGGCTATTAATGTCATCTATGTAACTCATGCAGTTTTAGAGCTGGTAAGGAGGGCATCTGTTAAAACTGATTTGGAGACTCTATAATCTTTCTGACTGATATCATATATTCTCAATTCTTTTAGTAGCTAGTTTTACGGGGCAAAGTGTTAGACACACATAAGAGCAACACAACCACGTAGCGGGAATGAAAATATTAATATGGATGGTAGGAGTGACTTCAAAAGGACAATTAAAATTCAATACACTGGGAGTGAACCCTGTTAGTGATAAGTTAACAGAAGTTAATGTGATAGGAACATGTACAACATAGACCACCAAATGTACCTATAACCGAAGGAAGACTAGTTAAAGATAAGTAAGGGCATGAACGATGATGAGGCTTAGCTATCAACATCCCTAAGGAAAGGACAATCACTCATTACGTGAGACACCTGGCCAGGCTTGAGGCATGCATGGTTCTCCCAATACGATTGGCCTTTTTATTTTCTGCCTGCAATGTAGGCGAAATCAAATAGATCTCTAGATAATGATCCACTGTCAATCACTCTAGGTCTTCACCTCTTAAGTTCCCAGATTTTCTTCTCACTTGGGAGTTGGAATTTAGATCGCTATTTTCTGTTCACAAATACTATGATTGTCCCCCACAGTGCATTTCTATTATCTGTGCTATGTCCACAAACCCAAAATAAGAAGTCAACTTCAGAGTTGAGACTTTTATAATGATGCTTCATCTTAGACTCCGCGCAAATTTTATACAGAGCTCACAGTCCACAAGTAAGGAGTAAAATGCACTCATCAAACCTAGATAATTATTTATGCATTTCGTAGCTCCTCTATACCAACTGTACCAACTTCATGAACTTCAATTCCTTGTGGTCCCACACTCCCCTTGTGAAGTATTTCCGATGAAACATTTCCTTTGAGGCTTATCATTATCATATGTACTCATAAAAACTGTCCCATCCAGCCTAAAATACTGTTGCACTAGATTAGCTAGACTCTGTATGACCTTATAAAGCCTTTCAAGAACTTCAGGTGTTGCGCCATAACGCGAAAACCTAAAGTCATTATGCTACTTCCCTTCCCTACATGAAAAATCACGTAATGTTCTCCTAAACTGCAATCTCAAAATCCAACATTAGATTCTCAATATAATCTTAACAAAATTCAAGAGCACATTTTCTACTGATTTACGACAATTGACAGGTGCCCTCATACAACAATTGTCAAGAGCATGTTTAAACAAATTAAACATACTTGTTGCTAATTTTAGAGTTCGTTTAGCAACACTCTTATTTTATTCATCATATTTGTTGCTCAATTATATTGTTGATCTTGTTTTCCATATAAAATTTAAATAAATAAAAAAGAGCTGCTAAACGAATCTTAAAATTAATTGAGTACACCTTATGATCTAAGTACACCCTAATATTTTAATTAAAATGTAAAATTAACTAAGTACACCTTATAAAACTACCAAAAATACCCCTGATACACCCTAATATTTGTAGCATTATTTTATAATTGATTTTCAGCTTGATTTTTGTAATGGTGTTTATAAATCTTTGACTTTTCATATGGATTTATACTTTTACTAAAACTGTTGAAACTTTTTTTTGCAATTTCAAGTTCTTGCAATCACCACCTCTTTCTTTAAAAACACAATAGGACAAGCAATCTCTTGATTAGGGTTGAATATGGTTAGTAGGGTGTATTTATTAAAATTATATTTGTTTTACAATTCCATATATCCTTTTTAGTCATTTTATATTAGGGTAAATCAGTAATTCAATATATACTTTTATAGTAAGGTGTACTCAGTTTATTTTAGGGTTCATTTAGCAGCACTCATATTATATCACTCATAATCAAATAAAAATTGGGAATGCTACAAACGACAAAAGCGACTCGTCGTTGTGCTGAGCAAGTCTTGTCGTTCAAACATTCATCCCACTTTCGTGGAAAATCTGCAAAGAATAATCAAAAGCCCCCATCGTCCTCTCCGAATGACCTGCCAGTTCTCAGCTTTAAATATGATCAAAAGCAAGCAAGCAAGCTCACAACTTCAACTATAAAAGCAACGCTGTCTTCTTTAAAATTAAAACCCACCAAACTTGTAACCACCAAAATTAAACAAAAGCAGTTTAAAACCCACAAGCCACACCTGAAAATTTCCCAGAAACCCAATTCTCAAAACCCCCCAAAATCCCATGGACTTGAATTCCTCTCCTCCCAATTCCAATTCCAACACCGCCATTCCCGTAGTCTCAACCTTTTCATCGCCTTTCGAGAACCCGGCTTCCGCACAAGATGGGCCCAACGGTTCGACCCGAAAGCCCATAAGCTTGTGGCCCGGAATGTACCAGTCGCCGGTGACAAATGCACTGTGGGAAGCGAGGTCTAAGATCTTCGAGAGGTTCTTTTTGGACCCTCCGAAAGACGCTCCTCCACAGAGCGAGTTGCTCAACAAGACTCCGGCGCAGAGCAGGACCACAATTCTGTACAATTTCTCGTCGGATTATATATTGAGGGAGCAGTACAGGGATCCTTGGAATGAGGTTAGAATTGGGAAATTGCTTGAGGACCTTGATGCTTTAGCGGGAACCATTTCTGTCAAGGTACAACTTTTTTTAGTCTTTAGTGTAATTGGATATGCGGGTTGTGCTTGAAATTTGATTACTTGAACTGAGTTGTGATTGGTTTGGTTGAATTGCAGTTTCAATGTATAGGCCTGAGCTTTCGAACTTTACATTGTTAGGAACTTTCTGGTTTTAATTTTTTGATTGTGAACTTGGGGTTTGGTAATGAGTGATATGTCTTGTATGGTATTTTTCCGCTGTTGTGTTCAACTTTTTGGCTGAATCCTAGTTTTCAGGAATTAGATTCTTTCACACATAGCATTATGCTATGGAGCTGCCATAATCTGGAATGCTTTTTCTTTAAGAGAGAGAGCACTGAATTGGTACTTTTTGCGTATGTTTAATTATGATGCAAAGGTGGGGAAGCCGAGTGGTGGTCATGTGCAGTGATCTAAGCTAGAAAAAAAATTGTCTTTTAAAGAGACCTGATAATTATGAGCTGAGTTGCTAGCTTATTTCATGTTAAAGTAAATTTCTCCAAGGTAGAATTTCTTGTTTGTGCTTATCTTTTAGTGAAGTGAGCGACTTAAATTTTATACCTTTGTATGGATCAGCACTGTTCTGACGATGATAGCACAACAAGGCCACTCTTGCTGGTCACTGCATCTGTTGACAAGATTGTTCTGAAGAAGCCGATTAGTGTTGATATTGATCTAAAAATAGTTGGTGCTGTCATATGGGTTGGGCGATCATCTATTGAGATTCAATTAGAAGTCACCCAGTCCTCTAAAGGTACTTATAATAACTTGAAGTTTGGTGATGTTTCAAAGTTCAATCAAATTCCTTTTTCCCAGCATTTCCCTCTATAAAGTGTGCTATGCTTTGAAATATATCGGTTGATGAGTATTAAAATTGCTTATCATCAATGTTTTTTTCCTTATAATTTGAGTTTAATGGAAAGTAAGCTTTACAATTTGCCTCTGTTTAGCGTAGTCTTTACCTTGAAACTAAAACCCACAAGAACTACGGAGTGACTGTTATAAGAAGTTCGAACTATGACCAATATTGTCTGCCTGCTCAGCTAGTGGTGTTGCCTTTGAAGTTTTGCTTCTCTTCATGTGAAGGGAAGGGCTTAATGCTATGACCGAGCAGACTTGCATAAGTGATTTATTATTTTTTTTTTTTCAGAAGGATCTGACAATTCAGACTCAGTAGCTCTTTCAGCAAACTTCATATTTGTGGCTCGTGATTCTAAGACTGGAAAAGCTGCTCCAGTTAATAGGATCTCACCAGAAACTGAAAGAGAAAAATTGCTTTTCGAGGAAGCAGAAGCCAGAAATAATCTGAGGAAAAGAAAGAGAGGAGGAGGAGACAAAAGGGAGTTTGAGAATGGAGAAGTAAATAGACTTGAAACACTGTTGGCTGAGGGAAGGATCTTCTGTGATATGCCTGCCTTGGCAGACAGAGATAGCATTCTTCTGAGGGATACCCGCTTGGAAAACTCATTGATCTGCCAACCACAGCAGAGAAACATCCATGGTCGAATCTTTGGAGGGTTTCTGATGCACCGTGCATTTGAATTGGCTTTCTCCACAGCTTATGCCTTTGCGGGCTTAGTGCCTTACTTTCTAGAAGTCGATCACGTTGACTTCTTGAGACCTGTGAGTAACCCATTGACATCCTCCTTAATTGCTAGCATTACGCATAGTCATTAGCTTCTCCCTCAATTGAAATTCCAGTGAAGCATTTTCTGGTACTGTTTTTGTTATTTATTATCTTAGGCGAGTATCTTATCCAAAGTGTCTTTAACCTATTATTTTGGCTTTCTGAATGGCCCTTGATTGTAGGTGGACGTTGGAGACTTCCTGCGTTTCAAATCATGTGTCCTCTACACAGAAGTTAATCCAGATCAGCCTCTGATTAATATTGAAGTTGTTGCTCACGTTACCAGGCCTGAGCTCAGGTCTAGTGAGGTATGTTCCTCCAACTCCACGTTTAAAGAACAAGAAAGCTAAAGTTTTGCAATGCTACAGTACTAGATACCATTTCACTTTCAAGGAACTTTCAGTTTTATGATGATCTATTCATTCATGAATTTTCCTTTTAGATAACTGCACATCTTTTACTATCTCATGTTTGAAACAGGTATCGAATACATTTTATTTCACCTTCACTGTACGTCCCGAGGCGAAGGCCAAGAAAAATGGATTTAGGATACTAAATGTGGTTCCAGCAACAGAGGAAGAAGCACGCCATATAGTAGACCGCATGGATTCTCAAGCCTTGCTTTCAACAAGAGGCTTCGGAAAATAAACACGAATACGATAATCGTACGAGACAATAGGCAATGAAGAGGCCCATAGTTGTTAGTTACAAGTGAAAAAACAAAATCCTAAAGAAAAACCTTTGAACAAATGGGCTATATTTATATTTCTCCTGTAATTGAAACTTTTGGAAAAGGTGAGCAAGCATACCTATCAGTTGATATATATATATATATATATATATATATATATATATATATATATTCAAAAGAAGGGCTCATATTTATATGTAGTACCTGTAATATCAAATTGTCAATCAAAACCACAAATCTACTTATTTCATCTGTGATTTGTGTAGCGAAATCAAGGGTGCAGATTCATTTTGTGCATGTGAAAGAATTACTATTCAGATGAGGAAGGCTCCTCCACAAACTCTTGTTTTGCTCATAAGGAAAATACAAAATGTTATCCAAAAGGAATAAAGACAATAGAAATGGAACTTTTCCTTCCTGCCCTTTTATTACTTGCGTTGGTTAAAGATCAGGATATTCCACTAAAAAAACAGTAAAAAAAACTCGGGTCCAGTTAAAAAGGCATAGATATTTCAATGGAGGCAGGTGACTTTCTGGTTGGATCAAAAGGCACCAAGCAAGCACACAATTTTCAATTTGCCTGTAAGCAGCAGAATCTTTTCCTTGAAACACGCAGGATTTACATCATGTGATGTATCCCTTAATGGAAAACGACCCCTTCATGTCTTCTTTTAAATATTCGAATTAAAAAAACAAGTTGACTGTATAATCAAACACTAAGCATGCCAGGATTAAATTTCAAAGAATAATTGGGGAAAAGAAAGTTGACAGAGAATAAATTAGTAGTTTGATTTGGTACAGTACAGAACATTTACAGAAACTATCTACAGCCATGGGTTCTGCTTGCCTTAAACAGCATTTCTATGATCAACGTTCTAGACAGGTCTACAGTATTAAACTAATCCGAAATACAACTTATTCTTCCCACATAAAATCCCTTCCTCCGTATATTATCTATAGAACGCAAAATCGCTTACATGAAATTTTTTTACAAGTCCAAATATTAGGGTGGAGAACCGGAAGCTATATATATATATATATATATAACCTGGCATGCAAGCTGGACCATTCTAAGCTTCAACCTGTTCTGACCGCCTACTTCAGGCAGTTTCTTGCTAAATCGAACCAAAAAGCCGTTCTGAAATGAGCCAGGGAAACTATGGAGATGTGCTCTCATCATCAGTCCAACTGTACGGCCGCCTTCCATGCATTCCAGGAAGTGCTTGGGGCAGCATTGGATTTACTGGAATTACTTGTGGTAGCATTGGATTTACTGGAACTGGAAATTTGTGGGCAGTACTAACTATCGTTCGCTCATTTATCATACCAACTTCTCTACATACCCGGTCAAGAATTGTAAGAAAGTCTCTGACCACCATGAAGATTCTGAACGGGTGAGCTTCTTCCCTTGCGGAGTTACCATGGAAGTACTCTGTAATCTCCTTCACTAGGGACAAGGCAACACTTTCTTGAGCTTGAAGTCTTATAATCTCCTCTTCGGCCATTTTCATGAACATGTTCATTGACTCTGAAAATTTCCGCCTGCTTTCATCTGATACCGCTCTCTCATTTAATTGCACAACCTCCTGAATGTCGCTAATTCCTTTAGAAAGCTTTGAAACATCAGTGCTAAGCACATCAGAATCCATGGCAGCAGCTTTCTTCACATTAGTGAGCTCTGAACTGAGACCTGAAACAACTTGCAGGCCAAGCCTCCTACACTTGGCATCATCATTCACAGTTGGGTTTGAAGTTTGATTCCCACCAGTGAGACGAGCACCTTCAGTTCTTATGATTTCTTGTACAACAAAATGCAAGAGTGTGGTTTTCCCATCAGCCCCTTTGACATCGACCAGCTTGAGGAGTGTGTCAAGTTTGAAGGCATGGGCATCACCACGGTTTGTCCCAACATTCATCCTGTTTCCAGTCTTCAGCACAGCTTCTAGAAGCTTCAAGAACATCCTACTGTTCCTCAATTCTTCACAGGCAGCCTGCATGAAGGAAATTGCAGTGAGATAGCACCGGAAGGCACCTTAGCATGAGTATAAAAAAGGATACTAAAATTACATGCAAAAAAGGGAAAGAAATTAACAGGACCAGTGTGAGAGAGAGAGAGAGAGAGAGAGAGAGAGAGGTGTGATTTACCTCTAGAGTTTCAAACGACTTTTTAAGGTAATCAATCTCAGACTCAAAATTAGTCATGTAGAGCATTGCCTCCACCCTTTTAAATGCAAACGGAACGTCAAGCAACTCTTTCAGAAATTTCTCAGCAGTACCAAGCTTAACTGGTGAATCATCTTTGTACTCCTTCAACTTACGCTCTTCTTCTTTGGTTGGAGCCATCTTCAATAGACTTTCAAGTAATTCAGTTCCAAGAGCATCAGAATTACCTGCATTGATAACCAGTACCAACAAGCACCATGAATTTACAACCATCACACGAAATTCATCAAAAACCATTCCGTTCGCAATTAGAAATCCTCTAAGAAGAATCACTGCTATATTTCAGTACAATAAATTTTTAGAAGCAAAAGGATATGAACAACATAATGCTAATAGAAAGGCAGAGAGTATTTGAATGCTTGTTTCAAATATTTTCCTGACCAAACAAAATCATAAAATTCTCAAGGTTATTTAAAGGGTGAAGATAACTCTGAAGAAATAACCAAAAACTAACGGATTTATACCTTCTAATAATGCTTCACAAACTTCATCTATGGTCACATTGAGTGCCCTTAGCGAGATTGCAATATTTTGCGACTTTTTCGGATCAAGTACTCTGTTCTCTTGGTTTGGAGAGGGAAGAACTGTGCGTGGGGTCGTTTCCTTTGGATTCGGGTTTGGTGTTTTTACAACAAACAATGTCTCTATCATTTCTTCATTCAACCTGCAACCACCCCAATTCCACAAATTTAGTGGAGCAACACAATACAACCAACCGAAGTACTGCATAATTTATAAGCGTACTATAACAAGAAAAGCAAGTAAAATGCAAATCAGATACAGATTGCAGCACAATATAAGGCGAAACTACATAGTGAGAGACTGCAATGTCTTACTTGAAAGAGCTTGATCTAAGCTGATCCCACACCATTTCGCGATCGGAGCTTGCTCGAACTTTATCCCAATGCAATGGCTTTAACTTGGGTTTTGGATTCTCCTCAATAGGCTCCAAGGGATTCGAACTTGGAGGCAACTCCACTGGTGAAACAGAGACCTTTGATGGGTTCTGAAATACAAAAGGTCTTGAAGGAGGTATGAGAGCTGGAGGCTTACACATCACTTGGCCAACCGGTGTTTTAGGACTTGGAGTTTCCCAGAGTCTTAGTGAAGGAGGCATCGGTGGCGGCGGCGGCGGCACTGAAATAAGATGTTTTAAACCACCGCTAAGTCTCACTGGAGACTCTGTAGTGTGGTGAGAAACATTCGAAAGTTTTGATGAAGCATCTGAATTGTTCCCAAACTCCCTCTCTGGGGAGTTGGGCAATGAAGATGAAGCTGATGATGAGAGAGACTGCACTTTTGGATCCAAATTAATATATTCGGAAGCGCTTGAAATTCTTGGTGATGCAGCTGGGCTTTTCTCTGGTGAAAAAGACTTGGCCTTTGGATCAGAAGCATTTGATCGTCTCTCTGGTGACGATGAATAAGATGAAGATGACGAAGAAGACTGCTCATTACGATCTGAAAAGGCCGAAACTTTCGGTGACGCTTCTGGGTTCTTTCCGAAACTTCTCTCTGGTGACGAAATGGGCGAGCTTTGGTCCGAAACGACCGAAATTATCGGTGATGATGAATCTGGGTTCTTACCGAAACCTCTCTCCGGTGATGAACTGGGCGAGCTTTGGTCCGAAACGATGGAAGTTCTCGGTGATGATGAATCTGGGTTCTTTCCCAAACCTCTCTCTGGTGACGAAATCGGAGAACTTTGGCCCGAAATGACCGAAATTTTCGGTAAGACATCTGGTTTCTTTTCGAAACCTCTCTCCGGTGACGAAATCAGAGAACTTTGGCCCGAAACGACCGAAACGTTAGCTGATGCATCTGGGTTCTTCTCCAAGCTTCTCTCCGGTGAAAAAGATAGCGACGACAATGAGGGAGACCGTCTCTTTCGGTCCGATGTAGATGGGTATTCGTCCGCAGCTTTCTCTGGCGAAGACATTGGAGTCAATGAAGGAGACCGTACATTCTCGTTACCAAAACGCGTCGCATGGTACGTAGCTGCGGGCTCAGGAGGCTTGGGCTCTTCTGATCTTCTGTTGGGGCTCAAACTCACCGGCGGAGAGAGGCTGATAGACTGTGACCGAGACGGCGAACCCGAATCCGAAGACGAGCAAGAGCAAGACGTTGTTTCACTGCTTCTCCGGTCGAAAACACCATCCGCCACCGCCGCGAACACTCTCCTGGACCCCGATCCAGTTCCATTGAAGCTCTCTCGATCGCCCGAAGACCCTCTGGGCGAGTAGAACTCTTCTTCTTCTTCTTCGTCCTCGTCTTCGTCTCGGTCTCGGGTCGAACCCGGTTCGGCATTCTCACAATTGCTCAGCATCGAGCTCTGCCGAGCCAGTGGCGGAAGCGGCTGGAGGTCCGGCGACTCGACTTTCCGAGTTTCTAACTCGGCGACGAGGCCATTACCGCCGCACGAGTCGACTGGGTCCTCGAGTCCGCGTGAGCTGACCAATGTGCCCAGGTAGAGGAACTCGGAGCTGGTGGAGGAGGCGGTCCGGAGCTTGTGGGTCCCACTGAATGAGTGGCTGTGATTGGGCTGCTGAAACAGCCTGTTGCTTTGTTCGGATCTAATAAACGACTTGTCGTCCTCGTCTTCATCGGGAAAGTTGCGGCTATTGTGTCGTCTGCGGCGGTAGAGGAAGAAGGCGGCTAGGGAGATGACGACGACGGCGGATAGCACGGCGGCGATGGTGAGGGCGAGGACCTTGTGGGCGCTGGAGTTTCCGGAGGGGGTTTTGGGGACGATGAGGGAGGAGATGTTGGCGGGGAAGGAGGCGAAGGCGGTGCTTGGGGAGGGAGGAGGAGGCGGAGGGGAGGGGTAGGATGGGAAAAAGGGGGAATCGGGAGGGGTAGAGTTGGAACCGGAAAATGGGTACTTTGGGGGAGTTGGGTTTGAAGGGAGGGAAGGTGGGGAAGGTGGGGAAGGTGATGGGGGCTGAGTGGGAGGTGAGGAAGAGTCTTGAGGCAGAAATGGCTGGTGGAGGACCCTATGGTTTGGCCTTGAGGAAGCAATGGGCTGAGAAGATAAGAAGAGAAGGAGGAAGATGAAGAAGAAGGAGGGCATTGTGAATTTGGAGATTGAGTTGCAGAGTCTCCAGTGTTTTGTGTTTGAGTCACTTGTCAGTGAGAGAGAGAGAGAAGAGAGAGCGAGAGAGGAGAGAGAAGGAGAGGGAAGGTGGGGACTGTGTGAAAAGATTGAATCTTTGAGAGTAAAAAAGTGGTGTCTTTTTTTTTTTTTTTTTTTTGGTTGGTTAGACATAGAAAAATGGGAATTGGTCTGTTGGTGATGCAAGTGAGTGCAGCTGCATCCAGCTGTTTAGCGTTCGCTACTTCCACTAGTGGGAACAATGGACTTGCCTTCCCTGCCCTCCTTGCCAGTGCCACCACTCTCTGGTTTTGTTTTCTTCTGGTTAAAATTGACTGCCTTATTCTATGCTCTATGTGGGTCTTATTCTCTATAGACTGTAAATGCTACAGTTGAATAATCTTGAATAATCTGTCAATAGACTCAACACTAGGGATGGCAACGGGTCGGGTAGGGGCCGGGTATGACAATAACATCCCCATCCCTGCTCTCCATCCCCGCCCCCATCCTCGAACCCATCCCCGTTTATTAGGTTTCGGGGAATCCCCGTCCCCGTCCCCGTCGGGGGACTATCCCCCATACCAGCCCCGAATCCCCGATTTTTTTTTAGAAAAAATATTTATCATATATTTTAACATTAAGTTTCATATTAACTTATCATTCAACACATCCAAATTAACTATAAAGTTCAACTCAACTATTTAAAATCACATCAATATGAAATTCCATAGAAAATTAGGAAGAATTAGGAGAGGGAAGTTAACTTAGGGTTAAACATAAATATTATAAATATATATTTATTTATTAAATATAAACATATATATTTTCGGGCCGGGTTCGGGGATGGGGACGCCAATACCATCCCCTCCCCATACCCATTGGGGATTTTTCAAGTTCGGAGATCCCCGTACCCGATACCCATTTAGACCCGAAATATCCCCCCGTTAGGGTCGAGGACCCGACGGAGACCCGCCCCTACGGGGATTTTTACCATCCCTACTCAACACCACTCTAAACCCATCAAACCCTAATTCCACTAGAAACATAATTGAACTAAAATTGAATGGGAACGAAAATCTCAATGAAAAAATACCCAACGTTCCTTAAATCTTTATACGCCGAGCTTTCCTTAAATCGTTCAATTATGATCAATGTGCTATAACAAAACCGATGTTTGTTGCCCTAAATGCCTTAGGTCATGGCAAAGCGATGTGTATTGCTTGCCATGTCAATATCATTTGCCCAAATTGCATGTCATAGCTCGTTAGAGCTTGTGCATTTTGAGACAATTTATGGATAGAATAATGCTAATGATCCTCGTATAGTTAATTAGACTTACACAAAATATAATTTAATTAAGTTTTACACAATATTTAATTATAATATAAAAATAATTTAATAGTATTTCTCTTCTTAATATTAAAAGATGTTCCGAATTTGAATGCTTTGATCAAAATAAATATAAATAATATCGACCACACTACATGCGAAAAATTCTATCAATACAAAAGTTTTTACAAGGAGTGGAAATTCAGCTAGTTTTATTCCTCACCGATAATAGCGCCCGAGATTTCAGGGCGGACGGAGGTCAACAAAAGCGGTGTGTCCGGTCGTCGCCTTTTTGCAGTGCAACCCATGCATGCACATTATTGCACCACCAATACAATGACACTGATAGCTATTGGAATATTGCACAAAGCGACGTCGTACCATCACACCATCATAGCCTTCACCTGAAAGGAAGATTAGATTAGAAAGCCAATTGAAGAAAACAAGAATAATAATTAAAATTTACGTAAAGTTCAATACTAATTTTCTCTAAAAGCCAAATTCAGTGGATACTAAAGTAAAAAAGAAAGATTAATTAGAAAGCACATTTTATGAATTTCTTTTTTAATTCGAAAAAAAGAGTCAAACTTTAAGTTCAAACACGAATGAGTGTATTTTCGACAATGATTTAACTGAGACAAGCTGATCGGCAATAAGTATGAGATTTTATATCCTCACGAACCCATAATATCGCTAGAGTTATAAGTCTTTATTTTCTAATTGACGAATTTGAAATATTTTTTTGTAAATAATTTTATTTTATTTTATTCAAAACCGAATTCAAAGGAGGAAAAAGAGCATATCGCAAGTGATATAATTGGTGTAGTTTTGACACCTTGCGCACGGAATGCATACAAAAGCAAAACAAAGCACTCTCTGTGTGTAATGTGTAAAGGAACATGGACTGTGCAGCACCGACACTTAGAAATTATTTGCATTATTATTATTATTATTCAACCAAGTACGTGGGGTGGTCAATTTGACATTGTAGCTACCAAATTTAGAAAACCAACGGAGGAGACTGGCACGTTTGCTGATGAAACAATGGAAACTGGGAAGAGAAGGTACATCTTGATCTTGGAACCCTAATGCTGATTGCTTTTACGATTAATTAATTATATTTATGGATCTGCACAAGATAAATACCATTCGTCTTCCCTCTTTGTTTAATCTGTGTTTATATATTTTATGCCCTTCTTCCTGTCTTGCATTCTTGGCCTAACGTTCTTTAAAAATAAAATAAAACTCTCCAGAAGAGCAATAATTAATTGTTATTCTATTAGTTATCTGATTAAGTGATTATTAAGTGATGATTTTTTTTAAAAAAATTTATTTATAATTTTAGGTGGGGGAGTTGCCACTACCTGTGTTATTGAGCCCAAGCCGACATCAAATGTTATAAAAAGGAAAAAACGAAGGCAATATGCCGGGGTGATTGTTAAACCAATATTACGCTCAAATTTAGTTTTCGTTTGAGAGTGATTATGGGCAGAAGTGTCTCTCATATATTTTTCTATAAAAATCACTTTAAGCGATTTTAGAAAAAAATACTTCTTATATGTTTCTTCATAAAATTACTTAAAACCACTTATAAGTGATTCTTTATCAAAGTGATTATTGGTCTATTCAAAATACTCTCGAACGAACCTTTATACTTTGGGTGGCTAACCATCATCAACAAGGGTCAATTTAAATTGATAAAAAAATATTACTAAATCATTTTAATTTTATAGTGTGTATAGTTGACTAATATTGACTATACAGTGCAAAGCCTATGTTGGTTGTCAAGTCCTTTAGAAATTGATAAATATTGATCCTTCTTGCACTCTCACTCAAGATTCAACCGTGACGAAGTTTTTCACGCACTTTATCAAAGTGCTATGAGAATTCAAACTTGAGACCATTGACATGTAGCTTTTTTTAAATCTTAAAAAGAACGTTATTTTTTTAGTGGGTTTATATATGATACTTAATTAGGTATATATATAGTGGAAAATTATGTCATATAATGGATTCTAAGATCGACCTAACCCAAAAATCAGAAAAAGAACCCAAATTTTTTTCTTCTTCTCATAAAAGCAAATCATGAAGTGCTCTTATGATATAGGTCTTGACATTATTTGTACATAGCTCACATGATCAGCAGGAACCTACCAATTTGACCCTGCATACCGAGGGAATGTTGGGTGTCCCCAGTGATGTGCTAATAGAGACAATCATTTGCTTGTTCTTCAAATACTTGAAGGTAAAGCCACCATGAAACAGACACTATCAAACTAACCAGAAGCATCAAAATCATTAGTGCTATAAAAGCTTAGAATTACTTTATTCTATAGAGAGAGATATATATATATATATATCTGGCATTGTAGTTAACCTAATTGATTGATTTGCTCCCCATTGCAATGTATGAGCATGTGTTCATTATTCTCTAGAAGATGCCATTTTAGATGACCTGGGCTTCAACGGTAACATTTCTAAAAAAAAATTTGAGATCTTTAGACTGGGATTAATTATGAATTTTCAGTGCTTAACGACTTTTCCCCTCTTTTTCCAGTGCTAAAAGGTCAAAAAGCAATTTCAGGAAAAGAAAGAAAGGTAAAAGAGAAAAAGAATAAAAAGAAGAGAAAGTAATTTGTTCTTTAATTAATTAGGGTAATTGGGATTAGAGCGATTCTTAGGGTTTTCAATGAGCAAAAGTGAGATTTCTCTCGACCAAAAAGCTCTAAAGTTTTGGAAATAGAAATGTTTTTTTTTCTTTTTCTTTCTTTCTGTTGTCTTTTGTGGATCATCACAGTTTATTTATTTATTGATGATTTTAATTAATTATATAATCAATTTATAATAACCCGAAATCAGAAATGATTATTTTGATTAAACAAGTACCTGGATGAAGCATTGTTGGTTGGATTCTCTTGGGCACCACTGTGTTTGTGCGATCATGTGTCATGTGTCATGTGCACACCCTCTCTTGCTTTGTTGCATGCACAAGCTTTTTAAGTTATCTATAAAAAGAAAGATAAAAAGGTGAAAGCCAGGATCGAAATTAAGCAAAAGAAAAGCATTGCTGCAAGTGGAACGTTGTGGTTATTCCTTTTACTATTAATATTAGTGGTGTGAAAAAAAAAATTTCCTTAAAAAAAAAAACAATTAGAAGGTGTGATTTGTAATCTCTGGATGTCATGGTTTAAAAATTAAAAAGAAATTCTAATGCGTTTTTATAGGGTTAATTTCAATTTAGTACCATGAACTCTCATTCTTAAGACATATTTCCATGCACTCTCAATTTTAACAATCATATAATCTTTTTAATTTTTTGCAATCTGGTTTCAGTTGTCAAAATTTCCCTTAATTGTCTACGTGGTTGGCATGGGTCCCACCTTTTCATTGGTTTCAATGTCAATTGAAGGGTATTTTCGATCATGCCTAATATCTATTCTAATGAGAAATTTGTTAAAACACTATTTGTTAAAATTGAGAATGTATGAACAAACATGCCTTAAGGGTGAGAGTTCGGGTACTAAAGTCAAATTAACCCTTTTTTATAAGGTCCTTCAGAGTTTTGAAAAATTTAGGGAGAGGGGAAGCTACCCTATCCTAGGACTAGAACATACAAAGGCCTTCTAATCGTGATTAAAGTGGCAATTAACAAGCTAGATATATATATATATATATCTATAAGCAATGATAGTTTGCTAATTGAGAGTATTTTTCCTCTTCCCAACATTCCAATTATTATATGTGGTAATGATTTTTGGACCGCGAATTTAATTAACAGCATAATTAAGGCATAAGTTAGGATACTAATCATGTTTTGTATTTCCAAAATTAAACTCTCTCTAGCTCATCACATGGAGAAGGCTCTCTACTGTAGAATGTGGGCACAACATGCACCTTTTTAAATTTATTTATTTCCATTATATATAGGGTTTTCATCATTATTTGACCATCACCACACCACCGTAATCTAATCCATATCAAATTAAAACACCTTGCTTCAATTTTGTTCTGTTTACGATGGGCCTTGCCTTCCGTGGCTTTCTTTCCCAGTTGGGTTGGTGGAGCTTCCATTTAGTACCCTTCTGTTCCGCCGCAACGGAAGTTGTCCGGAGTTGCTTTCCAAATAATTTTCTTTGTCGTCGTGAAGATGCTGACCACGTAATTCCAACCGAAATTGAATGCCTTCCCTCCCTCTCTTTGACGGGAGGTGGATCCGTTGTCCCCAAATTTTGTGTCCCCATCATGTTCCTCTTCTAAATTTTCGACATCTGTTCTCTCACCTAATAGAGCCTAAGGCTGTCAACTCATATATAAAATTTAAAAAAAATAAAAAAAATTATCTAGGTTATAGAACATACCTATATTTTCCTCAACGTCCGTAACGAAGTCATCGAACCATAACCACCGATACACAACAATTTCTTCAGGTCGATTGCTAAGGAAGTATGTTCCTGACATCACCTTATCAGGTTCTGAAAAATCTCCAGCAATGACAGATGGAGAAAAAAGAGCATCTATTGGGAAACTTATAACATCTGCCGCCTCATAATCATCTAAGCAACAAACCCAGCAGAGTCAACAATTAGTTGCTGAATCAAAGTTTGTTAGTCATATTGTCAACTATTGTAGTAATTAGTTGATTTTTGTCCCAATGAAAGATGCTAATTCTACGACATTTACTGAGGACGCATTATTAACCATTTCTCTAATAAATGTGGATCCCATTTCCATATAGGGGAGTGCTAGCAACCTTCTCTCTAACCTTCTCTTTTGGACCTTCTCCCTTCTTCTCATGACCAGTGTCACTTTCCTTACACTAAAAACAATGTCATTAATGCATCACACAAACTAGTTTTTGTTTTCCAAGTTTACCCTTATTAAATGTATTAATTTTTTTTTTTTAATAACAAGCTAATTTTTTTTTATAACTTTCTTACCACCTTGTTAAAAATTAAATGAGAAAATANAAAACTAAAGTTTTTTTAAATTATTAATTTTTCCAAAGAGAAAGCATGTTTTGTTAAAAAAAAAAATAAATAAAGATGATAACAATGTCATGAAACAAACTTTTTTTTTATTTTTTTTAAATATGACGTTTTTATTATTATTTATTTTTTAACAATGTGCTAAAGAAGTTATAACAAAATTTGAATAAATTGAAGGAAATATAAAAGCCAATACATTTTAAAAGGGTAAACTTGGAAAACAAAAACTAAATTGTGAGATGCATTAATGACATTGTTTTAAGTGTAAGGAAAATGACATTTGTCATAAAGAGAAGGGAGAAGGTCCAAAAGAGAAGGTTAGAGAGAAGGTTGCTAGCATTTCTCTTTCCATATAAATGGACGGGTGCGTATCACTTTTATAAGAGAGGTGGTTAGTAAATGTGGTACAAATAACATTATTGGTCTTCTATATGCTTTGTATTGATTACCATTTCAAAGTAATGAAAAATATCTCACTTCTGATCATCGTCCATCCACATACCTTGGAGCACCATATTTGACTGACTTGTGTCAATTCTATCTTCTCGAGTACTCATCTTCTTTTCTTGCTCGTACACAACCTGAATGCCGTACTTTTTTACCTGAAACTCAAATCTCGTAAATACTGAAACAGTCACCCGATCGCCACGATCTAATAATTGACTTCCTAATAAACCCCAATGGCTTAACCATACCATGTCTTTCCCATAATCTGGAACGCCAAAGAATGAAGGGACATATACCCACTTCAAATTCTTTCCATTTTCATTACTGAATTTAACTGCAGTAACTATTGGGTTAGGTATTGATTCAACATTGGCATTGATGTTCTTAGGAGAATCACTGTTGGACTTTGCATAGACAGAGAAGACGTTCAAGCCCTGAATCTTGAGATGGCCACGTATAGGCACGGTTAAAGATATTGACGACTGTGTACTACTTCTACGGCTGAAACGGCCTGGAACCTCATTTCCAGGAAGAAATGTGCTGAATATACCATATTCATTCAGTCCCTATGCCAAGGAAATCAAAATATATTAGTGAAGTAAATCTTGTATATATAAAGACAGAAATATATGGGACGGGTGCATGTGCACCCTATGCGTCCATTTTTCTCATCACATGACACAAGGTTAGCGTGGCATGAGAGAGAGAGAGAGAGAGAGAGAGAGAGAGAGAGAGAGACCTGGATGGGATGCATCCTACTCTTCATCCAAGTTTTGAACACATGTAGGGTACTGTCCATCATAATGGTTTCCGTGGCTTTCAACTTGCCCAGGCTCAAAAGGTTGATCATTCTTTCATCAACTCTTTCAATGTGTTCTAACTTGAAGTAGTGCTCAATCTCAACTAGCTTGTAATTGGATTCATCCAAGATGATCTTTGGTTGGTACGACATTGATTGAAATGCTACTGTTTCCAATGATGTGCAACCATTTACTATCAATTCTGCCACAGGAGGTAGCCCTCGAAGTGACTCGAGTCTCGTACACTGTGAAAAAGAGAGTTCCTCGAGTCTCTTAAGGCCTCTGATGCAATCTGGTAGGCTAGAAATTGGATTACAGCTTAGATTTAATCTTTGCAATGAGAACAGGTTACCGAAACCCCGAGGAAAATCATAATCAGAGAGATTGCAGTCACTAAGACTTAATTCCACTAAATTGCATGGTAAATAACTAGTCCAATATGTCTCTGGATTTTTTCTTGGTTGTAATTTGACCTCCACAATCGTAGTGAGTAAGCAATATATTGGAACTCCATCTCCTTGAAGCACTTTCAGAGATTCCATTTTCCCCATCTCTACTGGAAACTCATTAAGACTTGAGCAACCAGATATGATAAGTGTTTCAAGGAATTTTAGCATAAAAATGTTCTTTGGGAGCTTTCTGATATTTTTGCAATCTTCCATATTCAAATAAACAAGTTTCTTTAGGTCTCCAATGGATTCAACATCAACCAAGTTTGTACAGTCTTTAAGAATAAGGCTTTCTACATTGGGGACGTGTGAAAAATCAGGGGTACCGGTAAGGCGATGGGAATTACTGAGGTTTAGGATCTTCAATGATGGAAGATACTGTTAAAATGCCAACAAAGAAAAAAAGGGAAAGAGTCGATCAAATCCTATAATTGTATAAAATATAAGCTTAAAAACGTTAAAGAAAAGAGAAATATATTGTCTTGATCCCATACCTTCTTTCCCTTCCAGACTTGTCTCAAGCTGCTATAGCACATTTCAAGAACAACCAGGCTTTCCAATGTAAGATCATTGGGTAGATAATCAAATGGAAACTCATTCCAACACAACCATCTTAGTTTTGTTGGAAATTCTGTGTAGCGTCCAATGAGACGTACATGACTAAGTTGGAGTAGTCTTAGTTTGTGCATGCTTGCAAATGCATCGGTTTCCAATGTTACCTCATTCGAATTTCTTGAAGGAGTGCAATATGCAGGATGCATTCCCATGTTCAGGACAAGGCCTTCAATTGTTTGTGTACCCTAATAAAATAAAAAAAATTAAATAAACACTTCTGTAAGTTGATTAACGAACACCGCACAGATGCATACAAAAGAAGTATTTCACAAAATATATCTTACATTCTTTTCTTTCAGTACTTTGAAAGAATCTTTATGATTCCACAATCTACTACGTTCCCCGGGCTCCTTTGATTCTAGGTGAACAATACCTCTTCCCATGTCCCGGATCATGTAATGCATATGCACCTTGTTATATTCATCAACTGTTACCAGACATCTATCAATGAGATTTTGAATGCCAACAATTGTGTAGAAGCCACAACTATCTAGTATTCTAACAATCACGTCTTTCTCCATTCCGATGAAGAAACATGCAATATGGAGGAATAAACTTCGATCATGTTCGTCTTGTAAAGAATCGTAGCTTATTCTGAGTTTATTCAATATTTCACCATTTGGAATGGCTTCCAATTTGTTTAATGCACTTTCCCATACAACTGTACTCTTCCCTGATAAAGAAGAACCCAAAATCTTCAAAGCTAATGGAAGTCCTCCGCTAAGGTTTACCACCCTTTCTGAAAGTTCCATGTAATCTTTTTCGGGATGGTCTTGCCCGAATGCATGCCAACTGAAGAGCTCCAGTGACTCATTGCTACTAAAAGTTTCAAGGTTATGCACCTTAATGGCTTGGTGGCTAGCATTTAACAAAGCTGCGTGGCTAGTTGTGATGATGATTTTGCTTCCTGGACAAAACTGGCCTTGCATCCTAAGTACTGCATCTAATTGTTCGACATGATCCACATCATCGAAAACGAGAAGAACTCTCTTAGAGCTAAGAGCATCTTCAATCTTAATTATTCCCTCGCTAATATTCCCTACTTTCACTCTTTTGCCATTCAGAACATCAGAAAGAAGTTTCTTCTGTATTTGTACTAAACCATTGGTTTGCTTTGAATGTTCTTTGATATTTTCCAGGAAACTGCTTCCCTTATACCTTTTGAAATTTATATTGTAAACGAATTTTGCAAGGGTTGTCTTCCCTATTCCACGCATCCCATAAATGAGAAGTACTCTAACTTTAGTTGATCCATCATGTAACCATAAATTAATATCTTGAACTCGAGAATGGATTCCAATCAGGTGTGGGCAGTGGCGGATCCACCTTGGGACAAGAGGGGTCGGACGACCCCTTGGAAGGCTGGAAATTTGGCAAGGGAGTCCATGAAAGCCCCCTTGGACAGTTGCTGGAAGCCCCCTTGTATGCACACAATGTGCTCGACGAAATGCCCAAACGAAATGTCCTGCGCAGCTGCGCTGCGCATAATTTTTTTTTAAAACGAGCCTTGCCAAACGACGTCGTTTGGTCCAAGGCTCAGTCAAATTTTTTTTAATTGACCTGGCCTCAAAACGACGTCGTTTTGGGCCAGGTTTAAAAAAAAAAAAAAAAAAAAAAAACAGAACAGCAAACGAAAGCAGCAGCTCTGCACAGATTCATTTTCTCCCCCAATTCCACAGCCCCTCTTCCCATCCTCTCAAACCCTAACCTCCCAACCTTGGACAACCATTTCAGAAATTTTACACTAAGCCCCCTTGGCTACATAATCCTGGATCCGCCACTGGGTGTGGGGCAACATTGAATGCAGTCCGACTTAATTTGCCTTCAATCACCTTAACAATTTTCTTGATGAATTTTGACTCGTGCCTAGAAAATTGCAATCAAGATGGAAAACAAGGGAAACATAATTAAATTGTAAAGTCTCATGGAAACAACATGCCAAAATTCTACGTACCACAATTAATCTTTTATTTATTTGTACAGAGTGGGGTGGGGGAATTGAACTCATGTACAGAGTGAGGAGCACATCCGCTCTAACAAAGTTGGCTAAGTCCATGTCTGCACCTCAATTAATCATTTAAATTTAATAAGTACAAAAATGAAACTTTGTAAAAATAATTTATAAACCTTATGGCAATTTTGTGTCTTTCTCCTCATTATCTATTTTTTTATTTTTTATTACAAACGATATTCTACCTTAAACTAATCTAATTACGAAAAAGGGGATTCGAATTCGGATGCAGAGTGGCGAGCACGTCCTCTCTCTAGCCAATTTGACTAAGTCTATCTCTGCCTCCTCATCATTATCTTTGATACGCATATGAACAATATGTTTCAAGTACCAAAATTGCCCATGAGATGTGTTATTTTTTATATGTTTATTTGGTACTATTGATAGACTAAATTGGGACAAATAACGTTAGGTGAAAGTCAATGTTCAGGTACCAATTAAAAACAAATCATATAATATTATATTTGGGAACACAAAAAAGAGAGAAAAATAGCACCAAATAGCCTCTATCTATAAATTTTTTACCAATTAATCTGGAAGGAGATATAATATAATCCAAGGTCATATATATAATTCTCTTTTTAAAAAAATGCATATATGTACGAGTTGTAATAAAGAAATTAATTAATTACCCATCAGCTTGATTTTGCAAGACCATCCCGGCTAGATCTGCAACTTCAGTAAGTGCAGCCCTCCGTTTCTCCACCTTGACCTTCAAGGACCCATTTTTTACAAAAGCTGTTGCAAGACTTGCCGTCGGCTTCCTCACTTGAGATGGGTCTACGTCGTAGAAGACTGGTAAAACTACGTGATCCGACGTCCTTTTGCGTTAGGATCATGACAAG
This sequence comes from Prunus dulcis, assembly GCF_902201215.1. Lineage (NCBI taxonomy): Eukaryota > Viridiplantae > Streptophyta > Magnoliopsida > Rosales > Rosaceae > Prunus > Prunus dulcis. The sequence goes on along the minus strand of NC_047657.1, from coordinate 15,981,338 downwards.
TTCGTCAAGGCACCATCGGGAAGACGCGTAGTTTTTTGAAAACACAATGACAGAACTTCGCGATTGCTGGATGGCTTTCTGCAGTTCAGGCTTGATATCTTCTCCTCTTTCGAGTTCATCGTCATCTCTAAATGTGCGAAAGCCTGCATTTATGAAGGCTGTGTAGAGATGATCAGTAAAAGTCTTGCGAGTGTCTTCGCCTCTGAAACTCAAGAACACGTCATAGCTGTGTGGAGGAAGAGCCATCGAATAACATGCGAATCTCTGCCCTTGAAATGAAGATGTGCGTACTAATTTTTAGAAGGAACTGATCATAGGTTGGAACCACAAACTTTTATTTTTCCAGTTATGTATTCTAGGAACAAGATATGCAAATGTCAATGACGCCTTTAGGAATATCTGGTGGCAATGATTTCACCGACCATGATGAATAAAGAATGCAGTTCTTTTATTCATTATTTTCTGACCTGGTGCAAGTAGAGTGAATGGTTGCTTGCTACGATACGACTAAGCCAAGTTTATTATTATTATTATTTGTCTTTAAATGAGTTGTTGTAGTCAATACTTTCTGGAAAGTCAGCTAGCGGGTTTTTAATCCCAAATGCCCTCATAAGTAATATGACATTCATTGGCTGGCAACTTCTTGGAGAAATGCCATCAAATTATTTGTTCATTAATTTTCTTCACCAAATGAGGTGGAAATTATGTTATTTATTTAAATCCCTCAGCTCACAAACCTTAAGTCGAATAAGAAAATGTGATTGTAAAACGAAACATAAAATGTTAATTGAAGAATAAAAGACTCACAAGTGTAGTGGTTTGGAGTAATTACTCCAGCATGCAATATTTTGGATTCGAATATTAGCAACTGTGTAGTGTACGTGAATTTAATATACTATCGTCTCTCTCAATGAAAATAGTCCTAAAAAAAATTGTTAATTGACAAGGGATGACCTGTGGAGTATTTCTACAGTCATACTTTATGAACTGCTCTCTTTTCGTAACATTTCTTATTCTGATCAACCAGCACAGCATGCATGAATTAAATTGACTCCAATACACAGGAAAACGACAACGTTTAGTATCCAGCTCATAATATCGTATCCTTCAGTTTGAATCAAGTGATGCGCCTAAGGTAATTGAAGTCAGATGCAAAATGGTTAGTAATATAATCTGCAGTTGGCCCTGGCGTAGAGTGAGTGATGAAGTACGTTCCTCTACGATCCCACTTAAACCCATACACCGACTCTTCTCCAGCAATCACATTTGGATAAAAAGGATCTTCCGTGTAGCTCCTCCAGCTCCTTTCTCCTTGCTCGTACACAACCTGGATCCCACATTTCTTTACCAAAATCTCCGGTTTCGGAAGCACCAAAAAATCCACTTCATCGCCCCCTCGCAATTGATCCCCGAACCTCCAATGGCTCAGCCATGTCACATCCTCTCCGTCGCTCGGGACGCCATAGTACAGCGGGCCGTAGGTCCACGCCACGCCGCTAGTCTTATTGTCGACTTGACCCATTATAGGTCTAAGTGATGAATCCCTAGCACTGTAACTGTACCTAGGAGTGTCGGATTTTGTATAGACCGCGAAGACGTTCAAGCCTCTGATCTTGAGGTTGGGAAGTAAAGGCACGGTGTAAGATATTGAGACTCCATCTATGTAGTGGATGAACTCTCTTGGAACCTGGTCTCCGGGAAGAAATGTGCTGAATATACCATTTTCATACAATGCCTATTCCATGGAGAAAAAAAAAATAATAATAATAAACAAAATCATATATTGGTCAAGAACACTTGCAATATGAGCAAACTAGCATACATGACAGTAAATTCGCGTATTATACGCATAGGTATATGTAATTTTTGAAAACACTCACGTTTTCCGTATTTTACTAACTATACCTTGATGGGTTGCTTCGTCTTCTCAGTCTCAGCAGCATTGACAAGCGCATCATGTGTGGTGTCCATAATAATTCGCATGGATGCCCAGTTGGTCAAGCACAAAAGTTTGATCATTTCTGCATCGTCAAATGCATCAATGGTTTCAAACTTGAAGCAGCCCTGAAGTAGAGCTAGCTTCCAGTTGGATCCGATGACGAAGCGGGTGGGTCGGTATGAAATCGATTGATACGATATTTTCTCCAATGAGCTGCATCCGGAGATTACAATACGTTCTCCTACCTTGGGTAGCCTTACAAGGTATCTCAGCCTTGTGCATTGAGAAAAAGAAAGTGTATAGAGCTTCGTAAGACCTCTAATACAATTTGGTAGGCTCTGAAGTAGGTTACCGCTTAGGTCTAAGTTTCGCAATGAGGATAGGTTTTTAAATGCCCCAGGAAAATCATCATCAGAAAGATTGCAATGTCCAAGGCTTAAATCTACTAAGTTGCTTGGCAAATAAGAAGTCCAAAACAATTCTGGAATACTTTGTTGCCCTAGTGGGATCAATTGATGAAATGGAACGCCATCCGCCCGAAAAACTTTTAAAGATTTCATGTTCCTCATGTCCACTGGAAAATCATTAAGATTTGAGCAACCAGAAATAATCAATTTTTCAAGGAGTTCTAGGCCAGAAATGTCCGGCAGCTTTCTAACATTTTTGCAATCTTCCATATTCACCTCACTCAGTTTCTCTAGGTTACCAATGGATTCATGGACATCAACCAAGCTTAGACAATCTTTCATAATCAGAACCTCTAGATTCGGAACAAACGAAAAGTCAGGGGTTTCTGTAAGATCATGAGAATGGCTAAGATTTATGATCTTCATTGTTGGGAGATACTGTCCAAAAAAATACATAAATAACAAAGAGGGAAACAGTTAATTCTTATAATTTATAAATGCAAAATCCAGCATCGAAAACCTGACAAAAAGGAAAGCATAATGTATAGAGTTAACATACCTCAGTTCTCTGATTCCAAACTCGTCTCAAACTGCTATAGCACATTTCAAGAACAATCAAACTCTTCAATGGAAAATCATTGGGTAAAAATTCCAACTGAGATTGATGCCAACTCAGCCATCTTAATCCTTTAGGAAATTCTTGATAGTTTCCTTGGAGTTGTACATGACTAAGTTGGAGTAACATTAGTCTCTTCATCCTTGCAAATGCATTGGTTTCTAAGGGTGGCTTATAATCTGACCTCAAGAGAACACTGTATCCAGGGTGCATACGCATGTCCAGGATAAGACCTTCAACATTTTTTGTACCCTAGTAATCATCACAAAAATTTCAAAGTAAAATATTTGGATAAGTAACCAAAATGGATGCACAAAAGTTAAACATACACAAAAGAAGTATGTTTCTCTTACACTCTGCTCTGTCAATACTTCGTAAGAATCCTTAGGATTCCATAATCGACTGCGTTGCCCTGGCTGCCTGGATTCTAAGCGAACAATTCCCCTTCCCATGTCACGAATCATGTGATTCATTTGCAACTTGTTGCATCGATCAATTCTTATCAAACATCTATCAAGGAGATTTTGAATGGCAATAATTGTTTGGAAACCACAACCATCTAGTATTTTAACGATGACGTCATTGTCCATTCCAACAAAAAAGCATGCAACATGAAGGAATAAATTTCGATCATGGTCATCTTGCAAAGAGTCATAGCTTATTCTGAGTTTGTTCATGATTTCATCGTTCGGGAAAGCTTCTAATTTTTGTAATTGACTTTTCCATAGATCCATGCTTTGCCCTGATAAAGAAGAACCCAAAGTTTTAAGAGCTAAGGGAAGTCCTCCGCAGTGGTCTACAAACTTCTTGGAAATTTCCATGAAACTTTCAGTTGGACGGTCCTTTCCAAAAGCATGCCAACTAAAGAGCTCCAGTGATTCGCCGTCAGTGAAAGTTCTGATGCCATGCACCTTAATAACTCGGTAACGATCAGCTCTTAACAACCCTACATTGCTAGTTGTTATGATGATTCTACTTCCCGGATAACACCGATCTTTCATCCCAAGTACTACATCCAATAATTGGTCCATATGATCCACATCATCAAGAACAAGAAGGATTCTTTTAGAGCTAATGGCATCTTCAACCTTAGTTATTCCCTCACTGACACCGCTTATTTTCACTTCTCTTCCATCCAAAATGTCACTCAGAAGTTGTTTTTGTACTTGAACTAAGCCATTGGATTGTTCTGAACTTCCTTTGATATTTTCAAGGAAACTGCTTGCTTCAAATCTTCTGAAGTTTGAATTATAAACGGATTTGGCAACGGTTGTCTTCCCTGTTCCTCGCATGCCATAAATTGCATGTATCCCAACATCATTCGATTCATCTTGTAACCATAAGTTCGAATTAATTTCTTCAACTAGATAGTCCATTCCGATCAAGTGTTGGGCAACATTTAATGGCCTGCGACTTAACTTGTCTTCAATCACTTTAACAATTTTCTGGATAAACTTCGCCTCATGCCTATATATATATATATATATATATATATAGAATATTCAAATCACAATGAAGAATAAATCCGACACGTATGTCTGGACTAATATTGTTAAACTGTAAAGTTCCATGGAAATAATATGACACCTAAAACCATAACACATGAAAGAAATATAGCTAGCACAGATTTGTTTTCTGATCTTCATAATGCTGAATTATCTCCTTCATTACTTAAGTGAAAATTTTCTTGTGATGAAAGAAACCTCCCCATTTTTGAATATAAATATATATATATATATATATATATATATATATATATTAGATACACTGTCTTTTAGTTAAAAAAATAAAAAATTTGAACCTTGACGGTGATACATTGCTTGTTTTTATTAAATCAATTGAAAGGTATATTAAATTCCTGCGAAAACACCGGCTATTAAAATAGAAAATATGACATATCAAGCCCTTTTATTATGTCATTTGCTTAGTTGAACCCTAATCACCGAATTACGATTGGTTGGAGGCAAGAAAAAATGAGTTTGAAGAGCAAAAACTCGAATTTTTCTAAAATAAATATTACGTACCCATCAGCTTCGTTTTGTAAGACCATCCCTGCTAGATCTGCAACTTCTGTAAGTGCTGCCCTCCATCTCTTTATATCGTCCATCGACTCATGTGTTTCGTGTTCGTGTCTGGCGAATGCCGTTGCAAAACTCCCCTTCTGTTTCCTCACCTGGGATGGAAGGACATCATAAAATACTGGCAAAACGACATGGTTGGAGTCAGGGGTCCTCTTGCGATCCAGGATCATCACCAGCTCGTCAAGGCACCAAAGCGAAGACGCGTACTCTCTTGAGAACACAATGACAGAACATTTTGACTCTTTTATAGCTCTCAGTAATTCCGGCTTAATATTTTCTCCTCTCCTTAGTTCATCGTCATCTCGGAATGTGCGAAGGCCTGCCCTCACAAAGGCTGTATAGAGGTGGTCAGTAAAAGTCCTGCGAGTGTCTTCGCCTCTGAAACTCAAGAACACGTCATAACTAGATGGATGAGAAGGGCCCGAAGGCGAGGTGGCACCATTATTACCACCATATAAATTGCCAATGCCCTTATCATTATCATTAGGACTACTACCGCCGCTGCCTGGTGGAGGAGGTGGGGAAGTTGTGCCAGAATCAAGGTTACGAGATTGAGAAGCGTAACGCTCCTCCAAAGACAGCCATGCAGTCCGTGAACTAGTGGCGATAGCCACAACAGACAAAACAGAGGGAGCAAGCGAGGCATTGATCCAACTTTGGACCATCCGATCCTCTCTAATCCACCGGTCATATGCGGGATCAACGGTGAAGGTTATTTTTCCTTGATGATCGGTGACATAATAGTCAGGGCAAGGCTTGGTCCCGTCCACATAACCCATGAGGTTTCGACTTTGTAAGATGGGAACAATTTGGGCAAGCCAATGAGGATAATTGGTGCCATCGAGTTTGATGGGAAGTGAACTGGCAGCATCCGACCCACGAGACGTTGAGGAGGAAGAAGACATGATAAAGGACTGAAGAAGGAGGAGAAGTACAAACAGCTTGTCGTGGTGTCTTTCTGTTGAAAGATGATGGTGTATATATACAAACAGCTCATGCTCATGAATGAATTTTCTATATTAATTATACAGGCCTTCCTTCAAAATTAAAAATGAAAAATACCCAAATAAAAAATTGGAGGCCGGTTTGAGTTGAATGATTGGAAGTGTTTTAAAAAAATAAAAAATAACAAAATTATTGGATGAGCACAATCTCCATCTAATTAAGGAGAAGCACCTCTTGATGCTTCCGGGGTCAACATGATTACTGGTTGGCTGGCTCCCTCCAATACGACATCAATTATTCGGATTAAGGAACTATACGTTACTTCAAACTCTGAACATGGAATCCCTGAGTCTATGAAAAGAGTTGCAACAACTCAGAACTCAATCAAATTAAATAATGTATTCCAATTACGCGTTATAGGAAAGTCTCTACTAAATTTTTCTCGAAAGGAAATAAAAAGAACTATATATTACTTCAACCTCTGACCATGGAATCCCTGAGTCTATGAAAAGAGTTGCAACAACTCAAAACTCAATCAAATTAAATAATATCCCAATTACGCGTTATAGGAACTCTACCTAAATTGTTATCGAAAGGAAATAAAAGGAACTATATGTTACTTCAACCTCTGACCATGGAATCCCTAAGTCTATGAAAAGAGAACACCTGGCAACAACTCAGAACTCAATCAAATTAAATAATATATCCCAATTACGCGTTATAGGAAAGTCTCTACCTAAATTTTTCTCAAAAGGAAATAAAGGGAACTATATGTTACTTCAACCTCTGACCATGGAATCCCTAAGTCTATGAAAAGAGTTGCAACAACTCAAAACTAAATCAAATTAAATAATATATCCCAATTACGCGTTATAGGAAAGTCTCTACCTAAATTTTTCTCGAAAGGAAATAAAAAGGACTATATGTTACTTCAACCTCTGACCATGGAATCCCTAAGTCTATGAAAAGAGAACACCTGGCAACAACTCATAACTCAATCAAATTAAATAATATATCCCAATTACGCGTTATAGGAAAGTCTCTACCTATTTTTCTCGAAAGGAAATAAAAAGGACTATATGTTATTTCAACCTCTGACCATGGAATCCCTAAGTCTATGAAAAGAGAACACCTGGCAACAACTCAGAACTCAATCAAATTAAATAATATATCCCAATTACGCGTTATAGAAAAGTCTCTACCTAAATTTTTCTCAAAAGGAAATAAAGGGAACTATATATATGTTACTTCAACCTCTGACCATGGAATCCCTAAGTCTATGAAAAGAGTTGCAACAACTCAGAACTAAATCAAATTAAATAATATATCCCAATTACGCGTTATAGGAAAGTCTCTACCTAAATTTTTCTCGAAAGGAAATAAAAAAGGCTATATGTTACTTCAACCTCTGACCATGGAATCCCTAAGTCTATGAAAAGAGAACACCTGGCAACAACCCAGAACTCAATCAAATTAAATAATATATCCCAATTACGCGTTATAGGAAAGTCTCTACCTAAATTTTTCTTAAAAGGAAATAAAGGGAACTATATGTTACTTCAACCTCTGACCATGGGATCCCCTGAGTCTATGAAAAGAGTTGCAACAACTCAGAACTAAATCAAATTTAATAATATATCCCAATTACGCGTTATAGGAAAGTCTCTACTTAAATTTTTCTCGAAATGGAATAAAAGGAACTATGTGTTACTTCAACCTCTAACCATGAAATCCATAAGTCTATGAAAAGAGAACACCTGGCAACAACTCAGAACTCAATCAAATTAAATAATATATCCCAATTTATAAAGATAAATATTATATCCCAATTTCCTCCTACTATACAATGGGAGAAACTTCTAGTCGATAAGCAAAAGTAAAATTTAACCAACAGTACATCAAATAATTTTCTTAACATCTCATCATAATTTTTGCCAACTGCATGCATCGATAATGTGCTTGCACCAATTGCATCCACTAGTCCAAAGCACTGTGGTATGACCGAAAAATAGGTGTAAAGCATTGGATGGTACATATTTATATCTAGCTATAACAAGGACGGAACCAAGAAATTTCACACGAGGATGTTAAAATCTTTTTTTTCCCTCTATTATATGAATGGACTTATTTTATTTTAAAAAAAACTGGCACTGGACTCCCTTGTGTACCAATATACATGAAGTGAAGTCCGTCAATATAAGTGCCAAAGTTACAGTCTTTTAGTGTAGAAATCAAACCAAACCGTTTGGATTGATTGGATTTGACTGATTTGGATGATTTATGGTTTAGAAAATTTGCTTTGGCAGAGGAAACTTTATTATTATTACATTGGAAACGAAAAGAAAATTACAGTTCTGTGATATACAGAATGATATAACATCTCAATATATAAGTTTTAGTGTCCAAAAGAGCTAGAGGAAGATCATATATACTTAGGTGACCGCTCTAAATCGTATAAGTCCACACGATGCATGACAAACGCAGGATGTCATACTACTGACTTATTTAAACCATAACAATGCCAGTTTGGCATTACTTATTTAGGGTGATAAGTGATTTTTTTATTTATTTAAAATTTTGAGAAGTCTAGCCCGTTTGGTAAACTATGAGAAAATCACTTATTGTTAAAAATTGTTGTGAGAGAAAGCTATAAGAAAAAGCAGCTAATGTGAGGTGCTTTCATTTTCTGATTATACAATAATCAGTTTTGAAGAGGCACTGGGTTTAATGATTATGCGGCAATCATTCTCTGATTATGTGGGAATCAGTACCAACAACACTTTTAGCAAAAAGTTTACCAAACGCCAAACTGTTTTCTCTCTCAGCAAATCTGACAGCGATTATTTTCACAGCACAGCAATGCCAAACTGGCCTTAAGCACAAATTATTACATTAATCCAAATTAGTTGACAAGATTCACCCTGAATTCCTCTGAACCCGGGACAAGATTTGTGGAAATTTTAACATCACACCGATGCTAGGCTCACTTACTAATACTATAGCCTATTTTCCAAATTAAGGAAAAAGGACACAAGACTTTCTGCTGAAATTTTGGCTAGGTCTCTCCTAAAAAATGGACATTTCCCAACGATTTATGATAGAATTAGGGTTTGGAGAAAAATAATCCTTGTTGGGAAAAGAATTATTTTTCTAATTTTAGAATATTTAAATCAATTAGGAATTTAATGAAAATCAAATTCCTAATTCAAAGTAAAAATCCCTAAATCAAATAATCATCAAATAAAAGGAAATATTTGACCAGGGTTTGGCTAAAATTCGGTTCCCACAATGACGACATCAATAATATATATATATTGTTGTAAAATGAACTGGGATATGTACGAATATTGAGTTGCACGTAAAGTAGATGAGACACAGCATTTAATGAGGTTCGGCTATGCCTACGTCCTCGGAGAGCAGCAGCAGTAACTTTTCACTATGTAAGAATAATAAGGCTACAACTTTAGTGTTTACAATATGTATGCCTCACTCAATTTTCTCTCTTGGAGAATCTCTCTTGCTCTCTTTCCTCTCAACTCACTCACCTCATTCTTCCTTCTCTTCCTCTTCTCTATGTGTGTTTACAAGCAAATATAATGCCTATTTATAGGCAAAGCAAATGGAATTAATGGAGACATAATGATTTATCCTCAACCCATTATCTCATCTTTTGACTAATACCTACTAACTTTATCTCCACTAATTCCCACTAATTTTACCTAATTATCTCCACTAATTCCCACCTAATTTTACCTAATGTGGGATTCATTTATTTTATAATACTCCCCCTTGAAGACCACATGTGATATGTTAGTTACATCATTAAAGACTTGCTTGGAGAAAACCCAGTGAGGTAGAAAACTGATGGAAGGAAGAAAGAAGAGTACAACAATCTGTACAGCATACTTCTGGATGCTCCCCCTGATTAATATCTCCCCCTGATGTCTTCATGACTATCTTTTGGAGTGAGAATCTTTCGGAGTGAGTGGAGGATGTAGCCATTAACAATTCTCGTAGTTGAGTAAGTAAATATATTTCCAGTGAGCTATCTCTATGTAAATCATAGAAATTTTCAGAGTCCGCGTTTCCAACAAAACTTGGGCTATTTGTAAGTTCACTTGAAAGAATATGCCCGTACATGGTGTTATGCGGAGATAGCATCAAATATACCTCACATCATCCCAAAATGATGGTGATGGAGTTGAGCCCTATCTGGAAAATATGATGTCCGGTCCAATATACTTCCGGAAAAATCCTTAAAGTGTCCAACGGATAATCCTCATAAAAATGCTTCAATACTTTCTTAGTATAAGCAAGAATCTCGTTGGCATAATGCTCGATCTTTAAGTCGAGACAAATATTTCTTGAACTCTTCAGAAGCTTTAATGTGTTGCAAACATATTATAATCAATATACTCACTGAGGCAATTTATGTACATTAACATTGAGTACAGATTTTGTGCTTCAGGCACATGTCATTCAGGGACTTGCTTCATGCAATTTCAATCCTTTCAAGGATTTTGTTTAAAGGGATTAAACTTTATGACACATTATATAGCTTTAACCCAGCTATTTATACATCTTTAGGGAATCACTTCAGGTGATATGCTCTGTGCATTTAATAACCCTTAAAGATAACATGTTGGTCTCCGTAAATGTGCAATAAAGGGGCACAATTGAATCTATAAATATGGAGAA
>NC_047657.1:15877195-15970552 GCF_902201215.1 Prunus dulcis | reverse complement strand
GACCTATCCAAAAATACCAGTCACTACCCCAAAATCTCTCCGGTTAAGAATATGACCAAAATGCCCTTAATAAATAAATAATTTAAATAAGGGTTAAATTTGGGGTCGGGGTGTTACAAATAGGGCTACAACTTTAGTGTTTACAATATGTATGCCTCACTCAATTTTCTCTCTTGGAGAATTTTTCTCTTGCTCTCTTTCCTCTCAACTCACTCACCTCATTCTTCCTTCTCTTCCTCTTCTCTATGTGTGTTTACAAGCAAATATAATGCCTATTTATAGGCAAAGCAAATGGATTTTAATGGAGACATAATGATTTATCCCCAACACCATTATCCCATCTTTTGACTAATACCTACTAACTTTATCTCCACTAATTCCCACCTAATTTTACCTAATTATCTCCACTAATTCCCACCTAATTTTACCTAATGTGGACTTCATTTATTTTATAACATATATATATATATATATATATATATATATATATCAATTGGTTTCAGCTATAAAATCAGAGAGCTGGGAATTTTATAGAGAATGTCAACACAACTGGTGCGAAACTTCCACCATGTTCTAACCAACTCCTTATTTTAGGAAAAGATAACACCTGGCAGGCTGGCACTAACACCTGCCTGCAACAACTCCAATCAAATAAAATATATCATATAATATTATTAGATCCTAATTTACTCTTATAATTTTTATTCCCAAGAAGTCCATCCCGCGTACCAAACAAGATGATGTTTGCATGCGTTTTGATTGACAAAAACGTCCTCTGAAACATTTTATACAGTTATGGGAAATGATGTTCTTGAGCACAAACTGCTTGTATTGTATATATACACACCACCTTTCTACCGAAAGAAACACCAACAAAAAGTGGTTGATATATCTTCCAAACAGTTTATTTGCAAGACTGTTAGTCCACCATGTCTTCCTCCTCAACGTCTCTTGTGCCCAACACTGCTCTCATTTCCAATGTTACCAGTTTTTTCAAAATCAAACTTGATGGCACCAATTATCCTCTTTGGCTTGCCCAAGTCATGCCCGTCTTAACAAGTAGAAATCTCATCGGTTATGTGGATGGGACAAAGCCATGTCCTGCCTATCTTCTGACCGACGGTAGAGGCAGAAATACTTTAACTGTTGATCCTGCATTTGACGCTTGGATTCAAGAGGATCGGATGATCCAAAGTTGGATCAACGGCTCGCTTACTCCCTCTGTTTTGTCCATGGTGGTGCCCTCCGCTTGTTCACGGACTATATGGGTGTCTTTGGAGCAGCGTTACGCTTCTCAATCTCAAAATGCCCGAATTTTGCAGCTATGTGGTGAGCTTCTTCATAAGAGGGGTGATATCTCGATCTCGGCTTACCTAAACAGAATAAACTCCATTGCAGACAAACTTAGGGTTGCTGGCAGCCCTATCTCTGACCATGATTTAGTGACGGTTGTCAAGAGTAATTTCCCAGGATATAAGATTACGGCTAACTCTATCTCGAACCCTCTCACCTATAAAATTCTTCAGAACATACTACTGAGTCTTGAAAAAGAATTATCGTCTGAGCACTATGTGTCTTCTATGTCTCCTGAATCTGTCACTACTCCCGTCTATGCCACACCACCTAGTGAATTAGGCCCCAACCTTGATTCTGCCACCTCTGTCGTCTATGTCTCAAATCCTCCTCGTGCATCCCGCGGTCGCGTCGTTCCTCATGCTCGTTCTTCCTACCCTCTTGGTGGTTCTCCTGCTGCGGGGTCCGCAGGCTCTCGTGGTCCTTTTCCTACCCCGCGCGGCGGTGCTTCTAGTGGCTAGGCTCTGAGCTTTAAAATCTGAGGGATTAAGCTAAGCTAATCTGGATTCATGTAATAATTTATGCTTAGTTGTTTCATTTGAATGGTTTAAATAAGTCAGTCGTATGACATTCTGCGTTTGTATTTCATGCATCGTGATTGACAATTTCGAGCGGTCATCACCTATATTGAGATGTTATCATTCAGTGTATCACAGATCTGTAATTTTATTTACCTTTCCAACGTAACAAGGAAGTTTCTTCAACAAACTTTAGTCTTCTTCTTCTCGATAATCTCTCTGAATCTGCTTCTGATTCTTTCTATGATTTCTGAATTCTTTATACTGTTACCGTAGGGTTGCGCCAAACACCATCTATACCGGTCAAATCAAATCAATTCGAACGGTTTGGTTAAATTAGTTTGGTTCTGATTGGCTTGTCCTACTTGGAAATCACTCATCAATTTTCCTGTTACCGAAAAAAAGAAAAATACTCAACAACCACCATAACTCACGCCCAGACCCCCCAAAAACAAAACTCCCAATTCAAATTTTCCAGCCGAGACGAGGGTTTTGTATCTTGATCTTTGACTGTACAATTTCGAATCGTTTCAAGTTTTAGCTTTGAGATGACTAAACATGGCCACTAGGGATGGCAACATGCCGGATATTGCAATACCATCCCCGCCCCTCACCCCGTCTCCATTTAAGAGGTTTCGGGGAATTCAGTCCGCATTCCTGTTGGAGTGCTATCCTTCATTCCCGCCCTGAATCCCCGATTCTTCCATGCCAAAATGGAAGAGCTCCTGGGCTTAGCCTCATTTGTTACCAAAACAAAATTGGAGGTCTAATCTTGAATAGCTAAGGCATCTAAAAATCCAGAATTTATCAAATTATACCAATTATAACTTTGCACCCATTTCCACTTATCAACAATGTTTATAATTGAAATGGGTTTCTATTTATCAAATTTTCCCATGAAGAGCCAAGGGTATGATATGAAAATCTCACCAACACATGAGTTGGTATTGCATTAATTCCCAAGAGTACACTTCCCAAACATAGGAATGTAATTTTATATCCATTTTCAGACTTCTAAACTTTTCTTTTTGCTAGGGTAGACTTAAGTGGTGTTCGATGACTTGGCTACTTAAAATTGAGGACGAGCTCCTTCTTAAAGTTAATGGGGTTTTGACACTTGTCAAATTCTAGCAGCACTAACAAAGTTTCAACAAAAGAGAAAAAAGAAAAAAGAAATAATTTGATACATGTCAAAATCACATTGGTTGAAAGGAGGAGCTCCTCCTCAATCTTAAGGAGCCAAGTTTTTTCCTTTTAGTTTGCTGCATGATGATTAAGAAAGAATGCTATAATTCTATTTTATGTATGGACAATAATTTAAAAAACAAATTTTATTTATAAAATTTAATTGTTAATTCATATATATGCAACAACAACAACAAAAAAAGCGCATAAATTATTACATAGGCAATTCTTTTTCAAGCGTCAATAGTATGTTCTGAAGAACTTTGTAGGTGAGAAGGTTCCAGCTAGAGTTAGCCGTAATCTTATACTGCGGGAAATTACTGGTGACAACCGTCACTAAATCATGGTCAGAGATGGGGCTGCCAGCAACCCTAAGTTTGTCTGCAATGGAGTTTGTTCTGTTTAGGTAAGCCGAGATGGAGATATCACTCCTCTTGTGAAGAAGCTCACCGCAGAGCTGCAAAACTCTGTCGTTTTGAGACTGAGAACCGTAGCGCTTCTCCAACGACAGCCATATACTCCGCGAACAAGCAGAGGGAACCACCATGGACGAAACAGCGGCAGTAAGTGAGCCGTTGATCCAACTCTGGATCATCCGATCCTCTTTAATCCATGCATCGAATGCGGGATTCACTGTTTTGCCTTTTCCATTGGTGAGAAGATTAAGCCAGGTTTATTATTATTATTTTTCTTTAAACGAGTTGTTGTAGTCAATACTTTCTGGAAAGTCAGCTGAGAGACAAGCGGATTTTGAATCTCAAATGCCCTCATAAGTAATATGACATGCATTCATTGGCTGGCAACTTCTTGGAGAAATGCCATCAAATTATTTGTTCATTAATTTTCTTCACCAAATGAGGTGGAAATTATGTTATTTATTTAAATCCCTCAGCTCACAAACTTTAAATCGAATAAGAAAATGTGATTGCAAAACTAAACCTAAAATGTTAATTGAAGAATAAAAGACTCACAAGTATAGTGGTTTGAAGTAATTATTCCATCATGCAATGTTTTGGATTCGAGTCCTAGCAATCATGTAATGTATATGAGTTTAGTATACTATCGTCTCTCTAAATGAAAATATTCCTAAAAAAAATTGTTAATTGACGAGGAATGACCCGTGGAGTATTTCTACAGTCATACTTTATGAACCGCTTTCTTTTCGTAACATTTCTTCTTCTGATCAACCAATACAGCATGCATGAATTAAATTGACTCCAATACACAGGCAAACGACAACGTTTAGTATATCCAGCTCATAATATCTTATCCTTCAGTTTGAATCAAGTGATGCGCCTAAGGTAATTGAAGTCAGGTGCAAAATGGTTGGTAATATAATCTGCAGTTGGCCCTGGCGTAGAGTGAGTGATGAAGTATTTGCGTTTACGATCCCACTTAAACCCATACACCGACGCTTCTCCAGCAATCACATTTGGATAAAAAGGGTCCTCCGTGTAGCTCTTCCACCTCTTCTCTCCTTGCTCGTACACGACCTGGATGCCACATTTCTTTACCCTAATCTCCGCTTTTGGAAATACCTTAAAATCCATTTCATCGCCCCCTCGCACTTGATCCCCGAACCTCCAATGGCTCAGCCATGTCACATCCTCTCCATCACTCGGGACGCCGTAGTACAACGGGCCGTATGTCCATGCCACGCGGCTGGTCTTGTTGTCGACTTGACCCATTATAGGTCTAAGTGATGAATCCCTAGTGTAATTGTACTTAGAAGGAGTGTTGGATTTTGTATAGACTGCGAAGACGTTCAAGCCTCGGATCTTGAGATTGGGAAGTAAAGGCACGGTGTAAGATACCGAGAGCCCATCCATATAATGGCTGAACTGTTTTGGAACCTGGTCCCCGGGAAGAAATGTGCTGAATATACCATTTTCATACAGTCCCTGTGCCAACAACACACTTACACATCAACATATGCGTAGTATATAGTAGTAACTTCGCAAGGATTTTATGTTAAGAATGGACTATAGTTGACTAATATTGACTATACAGTGCAAAGCCTATGTTGGTTGTCAAGTCCTTTAGAAATTGATAAATATTGATCCTTCTTGCACTCTCACTCAAGATTCAACCATGACGAAGTTTCTCACACACTCTATCAAAGTGCTATGAGAATTCAAACTTGAGACCATTGACATGTAGCTTTTTTTAAATCTTAAAAAGAACGTTATTTTTTTAGTGGGTTTATATATGATACTTAATTAGGTATATATATAGTGGAAAATTATGTCATATAATGGATTCTAAGATCGACCTAACCCAAAAATCAGAAAAAGAACCCAAATTTTTTTCTTCTTCTCATAAAAGCAAATCATGAAGTGCTCTTATGATATAGGTCTTGACATTATTTGTACATAGCTCACATGATCAGCAGGAACCTACCAATTTGACCCTGCATACCGAGGGAATGTTGGGTGTCCCCAGTGATGTGCTAATAGAGACAATCATTTGCTTGTTCTTCAAATACTTGAAGGTAAAGCCACCATGAAACAGACACTATCAAACTAACCAGAAGCATCAAAATCATTAGTGCTATAAAAGCTTAGAATTACTTTATTCTATAGAGAGAGAGATATATATATATATATATATATATCTGGCATTGTAGTTAACCTAATTGATTGATTTGCTCCCCATTGCAATGTATGAGCATGTGTTCATTATTCTCTAGAAGATGCCATTTTAGATGACCTGGGCTTCAACGGTAACATTTCTAAAAAAAAATTTGAGATCTTTAGACTGGGATTAATTATGAATTTTCAGTGCTTAACGACTTTTCCCCTCTTTTTCCAGTGCTAAAAGGTCAAAAAGCAATTTCAGGAAAAGAAAGAAAGGTAAAAGAGAAAAAGAATAAAAAGAAGAGAAAGTAATTTGTTCTTTAATTAATTAGGGTAATTGGGATTAGAGCGATTCTTAGGGTTTTCAATGAGCAAAAGTGAGATTTCTCTCGACCAAAAAGCTCTAAAGTTTTGGAAATAGAAATGTTTTTTTTTCTTTTTCTTTCTTTCTGTTGTCTTTTGTGGATCATCACAGTTTATTTATTTATTTATTTATTTATGATTTTAATTAATTATATAATCAATTTATAATAACCCGAAATCAGAAATGATTATTTTGATTAAACAAGTACCTGGATGAAGCATTGTTGGTTGGATTCTCTTGGCCACCACTGTGTTTGTGCGATCATGTGTCATGTGTCATGTGCACACCCTCTCTTGCTTTGTTGCATGCACAAGCTTTTTAAGTTATCTATAAAAAGAAAGATAAAAAGGTGAAAGCCAGGATCGAAATTAAGCAAAAGAAAAGCATTGCTGCAAGTGGAACGTTGTGGTTATTCCTTTTACTATTAATATTAGTGGTGTGAAAAAAAAAAATTTCCTTAAAAAAAAAACAATTAGAAGGTGTGATTTGTAATCTCTGGATGTCATGGTTTAAAAATTAAAAAGAAATTCTAATGCGTTTTTATAGGGTTAATTTCAATTTAGTACCATGAACTCTCATTCTTAAGACATATTTCCATGCACTCTCAATTTTAACAATCATATAATCTTTTTAATTTTTTGCAATCTGGTTTCAGTTGTCAAAATTTCCCTTAATTGTCTACGTGGTTGGCATGGGTCCCACCTTTTCATTGGTTTCAATGTCAATTGAAGGGTATTTTCGATCATGCCTAATATCTATTCTAATGAGAAATTTGTTAAAACACTATTTGTTAAAATTGAGAATGTATGAACAAACATGCCTTAAGGGTGAGAGTTCGGGTACTAAAGTCAAATTAACCCTTTTTTATAAGGTCCTTCAGAGTTTTGAAAAATTTAGGGAGAGGGGAAGCTACCCTATCCTAGGACTAGAACATACAAAGGCCTTCTAATCGTGATTAAAGTGGCAATTAACAAGCTAGATATATATATATATATATCTATAAGCAATGATAGTTTGCTAATTGAGAGTATTTTTCCTCTTCCCAACATTCCAATTATTATATGTGGTAATGATTTTTGGACCGCGAATTTAATTAACAGCATAATTAAGGCATAAGTTAGGATACTAATCATGTTTTGTATTTCCAAAATTAAACTCTCTCTAGCTCATCACATGGAGAAGGCTCTCTACTGTAGAATGTGGGCACAACATGCACCTTTTTAAATTTATTTATTTCCATTATATATAGGGTTTTCATCATTATTTGACCATCACCACACCACCGTAATCTAATCCATATCAAATTAAAACACCTTGCTTCAATTTTGTTCTGTTTACGATGGGCCTTGCCTTCCGTGGCTTTCTTTCCCAGTTGGGTTGGTGGAGCTTCCATTTAGTACCCTTCTGTTCCGCCGCAACGGAAGTTGTCCGGAGTTGCTTTCCAAATAATTTTCTTTGTCGTCGTGAAGATGCTGACCACGTAATTCCAACCGAAATTGAATGCCTTCCCTCCCTCTCTTTGACGGGAGGTGGATCCGTTGTCCCCAAATTTTGTGTCCCCATCATGTTCCTCTTCTAAATTTTCGACATCTGTTCTCTCACCTAATAGAGCCTAAGGCTGTCAACTCATATATAAAATTTAAAAAAAATAAAAAAAATTATCTAGGTTATAGAACATACCTATATTTTCCTCAACGTCCGTAACGAAGTCATCGAACCATAACCACCGATACACAACAATTTCTTCAGGTCGATTGCTAAGGAAGTATGTTCCTGACATCACCTTATCAGGTTCTGAAAAATCTCCAGCAATGACAGATGGAGAAAAAAGAGCATCTATTGGGAAACTTATAACATCTGCCGCCTCATAATCATCTAAGCAACAAACCCAGCAGAGTCAACAATTAGTTGCTGAATCAAAGTTTGTTAGTCATATTGTCAACTATTGTAGTAATTAGTTGATTTTTGTCCCAATGAAAGATGCTAATTCTACGACATTTACTGAGGACGCATTATTAACCATTTCTCTAATAAATGTGGATCCCATTTCCATATAGGGGAGTGCTAGCAACCTTCTCTCTAACCTTCTCTTTTGGACCTTCTCCCTTCTTCTCATGACCAGTGTCACTTTCCTTACACTAAAAACAATGTCATTAATGCATCACACAAACTAGTTTTTGTTTTCCAAGTTTACCCTTATTAAATGTATTAATTTTTTTTTTTTAATAACAAGCTAATTTTTTTTTATAACTTTCTTACCACCTTGTTAAAAATTAAATGAGAAAATAAAAACTAAAGTTTTTTTAAATTATTAATTTTTCCAAAGAGAAAGCATGTTTTGTTAAAAAAAAAATAAATAAAGATGATAACAATGTCATGAAACAAACTTTTTTTTTATTTTTTTTAAATATGACGTTTTTATTATTATTTATTTTTTAACAATGTGCTAAAGAAGTTATAACAAAATTTGAATAAATTGAAGGAAATATAAAAGCCAATACATTTTAAAAGGGTAAACTTGGAAAACAAAAACTAAATTGTGAGATGCATTAATGACATTGTTTTAAGTGTAAGGAAAATGACATTTGTCATAAAGAGAAGGGAGAAGGTCCAAAAGAGAAGGTTAGAGAGAAGGTTGCTAGCATTTCTCTTTCCATATAAATGGACGGGTGCGTATCACTTTTATAAGAGAGGTGGTTAGTAAATGTGGTACAAATAACATTATTGGTCTTCTATATGCTTTGTATTGATTACCATTTCAAAGTAATGAAAAATATCTCACTTCTGATCATCGTCCATCCACATACCTTGGAGCACCATATTTGACTGACTTGTGTCAATTCTATCTTCTCGAGTACTCATCTTCTTTTCTTGCTCGTACACAACCTGAATGCCGTACTTTTTTACCTGAAACTCAAATCTCGTAAATACTGAAACAGTCACCCGATCGCCACGATCTAATAATTGACTTCCTAATAAACCCCAATGGCTTAACCATACCATGTCTTTCCCATAATCTGGAACGCCAAAGAATGAAGGGACATATACCCACTTCAAATTCTTTCCATTTTCATTACTGAATTTAACTGCAGTAACTATTGGGTTAGGTATTGATTCAACATTGGCATTGATGTTCTTAGGAGAATCACTGTTGGACTTTGCATAGACAGAGAAGACGTTCAAGCCCTGAATCTTGAGATGGCCACGTATAGGCACGGTTAAAGATATTGACGACTGTGTACTACTTCTACGGCTGAAACGGCCTGGAACCTCATTTCCAGGAAGAAATGTGCTGAATATACCATATTCATTCAGTCCCTATGCCAAGGAAATCAAAATATATTAGTGAAGTAAATCTTGTATATATAAAGACAGAAATATATGGGACGGGTGCATGTGCACCCTATGCGTCCATTTTTCTCATCACATGACACAAGGTTAGCGTGGCATGAGAGAGAGAGAGAGAGAGAGAGAGAGAGAGAGAGAGAGACCTGGATGGGATGCATCCTACTCTTCATCCAAGTTTTGAACACATGTAGGGTACTGTCCATCATAATGGTTTCCGTGGCTTTCAACTTGCCCAGGCTCAAAAGGTTGATCATTCTTTCATCAACTCTTTCAATGTGTTCTAACTTGAAGTAGTGCTCAATCTCAACTAGCTTGTAATTGGATTCATCCAAGATGATCTTTGGTTGGTACGACATTGATTGAAATGCTACTGTTTCCAATGATGTGCAACCATTTACTATCAATTCTGCCACAGGAGGTAGCCCTCGAAGTGACTCGAGTCTCGTACACTGTGAAAAAGAGAGTTCCTCGAGTCTCTTAAGGCCTCTGATGCAATCTGGTAGGCTAGAAATTGGATTACAGCTTAGATTTAATCTTTGCAATGAGAACAGGTTACCGAAACCCCGAGGAAAATCATAATCAGAGAGATTGCAGTCACTAAGACTTAATTCCACTAAATTGCATGGTAAATAACTAGTCCAATATGTCTCTGGATTTTTTCTTGGTTGTAATTTGACCTCCACAATCGTAGTGAGTAAGCAATATATTGGAACTCCATCTCCTTGAAGCACTTTCAGAGATTCCATTTTCCCCATCTCTACTGGAAACTCATTAAGACTTGAGCAACCAGATATGATAAGTGTTTCAAGGAATTTTAGCATAAAAATGTTCTTTGGGAGCTTTCTGATATTTTTGCAATCTTCCATATTCAAATAAACAAGTTTCTTTAGGTCTCCAATGGATTCAACATCAACCAAGTTTGTACAGTCTTTAAGAATAAGGCTTTCTACATTGGGGACGTGTGAAAAATCAGGGGTACCGGTAAGGCGATGGGAATTACTGAGGTTTAGGATCTTCAATGATGGAAGATACTGTTAAAATGCCAACAAAGAAAAAAAGGGAAGGAGTCGATCAAATCCTATAATTGTATAAAATATAAGCTTAAAAACGTTAAAGAAAAGAGAAATATATTGTCTTGATCCCATACCTTCTTTCCCTTCCAGACTTGTCTCAAGCTGCTATAGCACATTTCAAGAACAACCAGGCTTTCCAATGTAAGATCATTGGGTAGATAATCAAATGGAAACTCATTCCAATACAACCATCTTAGTTTTGTTGGAAATTCTTTGTAGCGTCCAATGAGACGTACATGACTAAGTTGGAGTAGTCTTAGTTTGTGCATGCTTGCAAATGCATCGGTTTCCAATGTTACCTCATTCGAATTTCTTGAAGGAGTGCAATATGCAGGATGCATTCCCATGTTCAGGACAAGGCCTTCAATTGTTTGTGTACCCTAATAAAATAAAAAAAATTAAATAAACACTTCTGTAAGTTGATTAACGAACACCGCACAGATGCATACAAAAGAAGTATTTCACAAAATATATCTTACATTCTTTTCTTTCAGTACTTTGAAAGAATCTTTATGATTCCACAATCTACTACGTTCCCCGGGCTCCTTTGATTCTAGGTGAACAATACCTCTTCCCATGTCCCGGATCATGTAATGCATATGCACCTTGTTATATTCATCAATTGTTACCAGACATCTATCAATGAGATTTTGAATGCCAACAATTGTGTAGAAGCCACAACTATCTAGTATTCTAACAATCACGTCTTTCTCCATTCCGATGAAGAAACAAGCAATATGGAGGAATAAACTTCGATCATGTTCGTCTTGTAAAGAATCGTAGCTTATTTTGAGTTTATTCAATATTTCACCATTTGGAATGGCTTCCAATTTGTTTAATGCACTTTCCCATACAACTGTACTCTTCCCTGATAAAGAAGAACCCAAAATCTTCAAAGCTAATGGAAGTCCTCCGCTAAGGTTTACCACCCTTTCTGAAAGTTCCATGTAATCTTTTTCGGGATGGTCTTGCCCGAATGCATGCCAACTGAAGAGCTCCAGTGACTCATTGCTACTAAAAGTTTCAAGGTTATGCACCTTAATGGCTTGGTGGCTAGCATTTAACAAAGCTGCGTGGCTAGTTGTGATGATGATTTTGCTTCCTGGACAAAACTGGCCTTGCATCCTAAGTACTGCATCTAATTGTTCGACATGATCCACATCATCGAAAACGAGAAGAACTCTCTTAGAGCTAAGAGCATCTTCAATCTTAATTATTCCCTCGCTAATATTCCCTACTTTCACTCTTTTGCCATTCAGAACATCAGAAAGAAGTTTCTTCTGTATTTGTACTAAACCATTGGTTTGCTTTGAATGTTCTTTGATATTTTCCAGGAAACTGCTTCCCTTATACCTTTTGAAATTTATATTGTAAACGAATTTTGCAAGGGTTGTCTTCCCTATTCCACGCATCCCATAAATTAGAAGTACTCTAACTTTAGTTGATCCATCATGTAACTGTAACACCCCGACCCCAAATTTCCCCAAATTTAACCCGTATTTAATTATTTAATTATTTAAGGGCATTTTAGTCACATTTTTAACCGGAGAGAGTTTGTTACCGTGACTTGTATTTTTGGATAGGTCGTACTGAGACGAGTTCATAGACACGTAGTGGGCTCGAATCGGAGTTGTAACGAGAGAGATATGGTCAAAAGAAACCCAGTGGCACAATCGTAAATATTTCGAAATGGGATTTTTATAAAAATCTGGTCTCTCTCTCTCTCTCTCTCTCTCTCTCTCTCCCGCGACTCTCTCTCTCTCTCCCGTCGGCCTCTTTCTCTCTCTCTCCTCGTATCTCCGGCCACCGGCCGCGGCTGCGGTCGGGACCGGTGCCAAAAGGACCGGCTCGGCCTCGGCGTCACGACCCAGCCCTCCCCCGAGATCGGCCGCCGCTCCAGCCGCCGGAAAATGGTGATTTTCGCCCGAAACTTCGCCGGCTCCGATCTCCCTCCTCCGGCCGCCATTTCTGGCGATCAAGGTATGGAAATTCATCCCCTCTGCATGTTCTAGCTGATGGTTGGGTAGGAATTGATCGATTTGTAGCGTAGACAATTCGAATTTCGAATTGAAATTTGGCCGAACTTCGGCCGCCTTGATCGGCCATTTCCGGCCACTTTTTGGGGTAAGCCCAAGAACAAAAGTGGCTCCAAATAGGGTGTTATACCTAGGGTAGGAGTTTGGAGCCGTGGTTTTGAGGTTTTCCGGCGAAGCGTTATCGCTTTGGGCACCCACGCGCTGCCGGCGCGTGCGGCGGCGCGTGGGCACTGTAGAAAAGTGGCATTGTGTCTCGATGAGATCCTTAGGTTATCACGAGTGCGTAGGATTTCGCGGATCTCAATTCGGACGTAGTTTGACTATCGAACGGATATCGCCTATTACGCGTTATCCGGGTTCGATAGGTTGGGACCGTCGGATGGTCCCAAATTTAAGATATGTTAATCTGGGAAATTCTAGGATCATGTAGGAATTCACGGATCGTGAATCGGAGCCCCGGATGTTCCGATTCAATAATTTAGAGTTAATATTTTATATTAACCGTTAGATCGTGCGATCGTGAGCGATCCAACCGTCCGATCTAAACCAAACTGGCAGGACGAGTGTCCTATATGTCATAGAACCCATAGGAACTTCCGGATCGGAAATTGGAGGTCGTAGGTTCCGTGGGCCAGTTTGACCAGGGTTAGGGTAGTTTGACCCTTGGTTGACCGTGAGTCTCCTGGAGTAATCTCACCTTCCTAAGGGGAGGTATTGTTATATTGTGTTGAGGTCGCACGTGGCGTAGGTTATCCGGCGTGTCGACAGACCCCATACGTGGCGTTGGTTGTACCGGCGTATGGGGAGTTATGTGATATGATGTTGAGGTCCCGCGTGGCGTAGGCTATCCGGCGTTGGGACAGACCCCATACGTGGCGTTGGTTGTACCGACGTATGGGGAGTTATGTGATATGATGTTGAGGTCCCGCGTGGCGTAGGTTATCCGGCGTTGGGACAGACCCCATACGTGGCGTTGGTTGTACCGGCGTATGGGGAGTTATGTGATATGACGTGTAGGTCTCACGTGGCGTAGGTTATCCGGCGTTGAGACAGACCCCATACGTGGCGTTGGTTGTACCGGCGCATGGGGAGATATGTGATAGTATGGCATGGTCGCACGTGGCGTAGGTTATCCGGCGTGTTGACAGACCCCATACGTTGCGTTGGTTGTACCGGCGTATGGGGAGATTATGTGGAATACAGAGAAATGAAATGAGGTATCGCCTAAGTGTGGAACTAGATTTTACGCAGAACTACGTGTGGCTTGATCCCTCGAGGAGGGTACGTAGGCAGCCTAAGGTGGTTAGGTGCAGCCGCAGACTAAATATTGGTCATAAATTTATATTTGAATTTATTGTTGCCTTGTTCGAGGCATGAATTGTTTGGTTAGTGTGTTTGGTAATTTGTTGAGAATTTTTGGAAGGCCGAAGGCCATTTATGTAAATTGCATGAAATTATATTGTGCATGCTGCCAGTTGGGGATATTAAATGCGTTTTTATGCAGGTATAAATTTTGGGAAATGTCCAATTTATAGGGGAGACTCTGCCGAAATTTCGGCAGAAAGTCTCGGTCTTTAGTAAGTGGGCCCGGCATCGGGGTGATATCAGGAATTTCAAAGGGTTCGTCCCGGGTTTTGGAAAAATTCGGGGCGGGTCCTTTCAGTAACCATAAATTAATATCTCGAACTCGAGAATGGATTCCAATCAGGTGTGGGGCAACATTGAATGCAGTCCGACTTAATTTGCCTTCAATCACCTTAACAATTTTGTTGATGAATTTTGACTCGTGCCTAGAAAATTGCAATCAAGATGGAAAACGAGGGAAGCATAATTAAATTGTAAAGTCTCATGGAAACAACATGCCAAAATTCTAAGTACCACAATTAATCTTTTATTTATTTTATACAGAGTGGGGTGGGGGAATTGAACTCAAATACAGAGTGAGGAGCACATTCGCTCTAACAAAATTGGCTAAGTCCATGTCTGCACCTCAATTAATCATTTAAATTTAATAAGTACAAAAATGAAACTTTGTAAAAATAATTTATAAACCTTATGGCAATTTTGTGTCTTTCTCCTCATTATATATTTTTTATTTTTTATTACAAGAGATA
The DNA here is from genome assembly GCF_902201215.1 of Prunus dulcis. Taxonomy (NCBI): domain Eukaryota; kingdom Viridiplantae; phylum Streptophyta; class Magnoliopsida; order Rosales; family Rosaceae; genus Prunus; species Prunus dulcis. The sequence goes on along the minus strand of NC_047657.1, from coordinate 15,955,985 downwards.
TTCTACTTTAAACTAATCTAATTACGGAAAGAGAATTTGAATTCAGGTGCAGAGTGGCGAGCACGTCCTCTCTCTAGCCAATTTGACTAAATCTATGTCTGCCTCCTCATCATTATCTTTTATACGCATATGAACAATATGTTTCAAGTACCAAAATTGCCCATGAGATGTGTTATTTTTTATATATTTATTTGGTACTATTGATAGACTAAATTGGGACAAATAACGTTAGGTGAAAGTCAATGTTCAGGTACCAATTAAAAACAAATCATATTATATTATATTTGGGAACACAAAAAAGAGAGAAAAATAGCACCAAATAGCCTCTATCTATAAATTTTTTACCAATTAATCTAGAAGGAGATATAATATAATCCAAGGTCATATATATAATTCTCTTTTTAAAAAAATGCATATATGTACGAGTTGTAATAAAGAAATTAATTAATTACCCATCAGCTTGATTTTGCAAGACCATCCCGGCTAGATCTGCAACTTCAGTAAGTGCAGCCCTCCGTTTCTCCACCTTGACCTTCAAGGACCCATTTTTTACAAAAGCTGTTGCAAGACTTGCCGTCGGCTTCCTCACTTGAGATGGGTCTACGTCGTAGAAGACTGGTAAAACTACATGATCTGACGTCCTTTTGCGTTCGAGGATCATGACAAGTTCGTCAAGGCACCATCGGGAAGACGCGTAGTTTTTTGAAAACACAATGACAGAACTTCGCGATTGCTGGATGGCTTTCTGCAGTTCAGGCTTGATATCTTCTCCTCTTTCGAGTTCATCGTCATCTCTAAATGTGCGAAAGCCTGCATTTATGAAGGCTGTGTAGAGATGATCAGTAAAAGTCTTGCGAGTGTCTTCGCCTCTGAAACTCAAGAACACGTCATAGCTGTGTGGAGGAAGAGCCATCGAATAACATGCGAATCTCTGCCCTTGAAATGAAGATGTGCGTACTAATTTTTAGAAGGAACTGATCATAGTTTGGAACCACAAACTTTTATTTTTCCAGTTATATATTCTAGGAACAAGATATGCAAATGTCAATGACGCGTTTAGGAATATCTGGTGGCAATGATTTCACCGACCATGATGAATAAAGAATGCACTTCTTTCTTTTATTCATTATTTTCTGACCTGGTGCAAGTAGAGTGAATGGTTGCTTGCTACGATACGATTAAGCCAAGTTTATTATTATTATTTGTCTTTAAATGAGTTGTTGTAGTCAATACTTTCTGGAAAGTCAGCTAGCGGGTTTTTAATCCCAAATGCCCTCATAAGTAATATGACATTCATTGGCTGGCAACTTCTTGGAGAAATGCCATCAAATTATTTGTTCATTAATTTTCTTCACCAAATGAGGTGGAAATTATGTTATTTATTTAAATCCCTCAGCTCACAAACTTTAAATCGAATAAGAAAATGTGATTGTAAAACGAAACCTAAAATGTTAATTGAAGAATAAAAGACTCACAAAGTATAGTGGTTTGAAGTAATTACTCCATCATGCAATCTTTTGGATTCGAGGGATGACCCGTGGAGTATTTCTACAGTCATACTTTATGAACCGCTTTCTTTTCGTAACATTTCTTATTCTGATCAACCAACACAGCATGCATGAATTAAATTGACTCCAATACACAGGAAAACGACAACGTTTAGTATATCCAGCTCATAATATCTTATCCTTCAGTTTGAATCAAGTGATGCGCCCAAGGTAATTGAAGTCAGGTGCAAAATGGTTGGTAATATAATCTGCAGTTGGCCCTGGCGTAGAGTGAGTGATGAAGTATGTCCCTTTACGATCCCACTTAAACCCATACACCGACGTTTCTCCAGAAATCACATTTGGATAAAAAGGGTCCTCCGTGTAGCTCTTCCACCTCTTCTCTCCTTGCTCGTACACAACCTGGATGCCACATTTCTTTACCCTAATCTCCGCTTTTGGAAATACCTTAAAATCCATTTCATCGCCCCCTCGCACTTGATCCCCGAACCTCCAATGGCTCAGCCATGTCACATCCTCTCCATCCCTCGGGACGCCGTAGTACAACGGGCCGTATGTCCATGCCACGCGGCTGGTCTTGTTGTCGACTTGACCCATTATAGGTCTAAGTGATGAATCCCTAGTGTAATTGTACTTAGAAGGAGTGTCGGATTTTGTATAGACGGCGAAGACGTTCAAGCCTCGGATCTTGAGATTGGGAAGTAAAGGCACGGTGTAAGATACTGAGAGCCCATCCATATAATGGCTGAACTGTTTTGGAACCTGGTCCCCGGGAAGAAATGTGCTGAATATACCATTTTCATACAGTCCCTGTGCGAACAACACACTTACACATCAACATATGCATAGTATATAGTAGTAACTTCGCAAGGATTTTATGTTAAGAATGGATTAAAAACTTCTAATTTCAGCTACCTATGTATTTTTTAAACACTTCCGTTTCCGTATACGGATCAATTTAACAAAAAGCATCTTTTTAATGCATATAAATATATAAAGTGGAGATAGAGAAAGAGACCTTGATGGGTTCCTGCTTCTTCTCAGTCTCAGCATTGACAAGCGCATCATGTGTAGTGTCCGTAATAATTCGCATGGATGCCCAGTTGGTCAAGCCCAGAAGGTTGATCATTTCGGCATCGTCAAATGCATCAATGGGTTCAAACTTGAAGCAGCCCTGAAGCAGAGCTAGCTTCCAGTTGGATCCAATGACAAAGCGGGTGGGTCGATAGGAAATCGATTGATACGATATTTTCTCCAATGAGGTGCATCCGGATATTACAATATGTTCTCCAACCTTGGGTAGCCTTACAAGGTATTTGAGCCTTGTGCACTCTGAAAAAGAAAGTGTATAGAGCTTCTTAAGACCTCTAATACAATCCGGTAGGCTGCGAATAGGGTTACCGCTTAGGTTTAGATTTTGCAATGAGGACAGGTTTCGAAATGCCGTGGGAAAATCATCATCAGAAAGATTGCAATTTCCAAGACTTAAATCTACCAAGTTGCTTGGTATGTAAGAAGTCCAAAACATTTCTGGAATGTTTTCTTGCCCTAGTTCAACCTCTGGATCCTCTGCGGTATGGAGCAATTGGTGAATTGGATCTGCTTGAAACACTTTTAGAGATTTCATCTTCCTCATGTCCATCGGAAACTCGTTAAGATTTGAGCAACCGGAAATAATAAGTGTTTCAAGGAATCTTAGCTGAGAAATGTCCAGCTTCCTAACATTTTTGCAATCTTCCATATTCAACTCAGTGAGTGTCTCTATTTTTCCAATGGATTCATGGACATCAACTAAGCTTGGACAGTCTTTCAGAATCAGAACCTCTAGATTGGGAACAAACGAAAAGTCAGGGGTTTCTTTAATATAATGGGAATGGCTGAGATTTAGGATCTTCATTGTTGGGAGACACTGTTGAAAAAGAAACAACTTAACTAAGAAGGTAAACAATTAATTCTTACAAATGTATAATCTAGCATCGAAAACGCGAAAAAAAGAAAAAGGAAAAAGGAAAGTATATAGTGTAAAGAGGTAGCATATACCTCAGTTCTCTGATTCCAAAATCGTCTCAAGCTGCTATAGCACATTTCAAGAACAACCAAACTCTTCAATGGAAAATCAATGGGTAACATTTCCAACTGAGATTGATGCCAACTCAACCATCTTAATCCTTTAGGAAATTCTTGATAGTTTCCTTCGAGTTGTACATGACTAAGTTGGAGTAGCTTTAGTTTGTTCATCTTTGCAAATGCATTGGTTTCCAAGACTACCTCAACATTTGACCTTCTTGAAAGAGCACTATATGCAGGGTGCATACGCATGTCCAGAATAAGACCTTCAATATTTTCTGTACCCTGAAAAGTAATAAGCATTTGAAAATAAAATATTTGGATATATAAGTAACCAAAATGGATGCACAAAAAGTAAAGCATACAGATACAAAAAGAATATGTTTCTTACACTATTTTCTGTCAATACTTCGAAAGAATCCTTATGACGCCATAACCTATTGCGTTGCCCCGACTGCTTGGATTCTAAGCCAACAATTCCCCTTCCCATGTCACGAATCATGTGATTCATCTGCACCTTGTTACATCTGTCAATTCTTATCAAACATCTATCCAGGAGATTTTGAATGCCAACAATTGTATGGAAACCACAACCATCTAGTATTCTAACCATGACATCATTTTCCATTCCAATGAAAAAGCATGCGATGTGAAGGAATAAATCTCGATCGTGGTCATCTTGCAAAGAGTCATAGCTTACTTTAAGTTTCTTCATGATTTCATCCTTTGGGATAGCTTCCAATTTCTCTAATGCACTTTTCCATACAACCATACTTTGCCCTGATAAAGAAGAACCCAAAGTTTTAAGAGCTACGGGAAGTCCTCGGCAATGGTTTACTACCTTTTTTGAAATTTCCTTGTAACCTTCAATGGGATGGTCCTTTCCAAAAGCATGCCAACTAAAGAGTTCTAATGATTCACTGTCCCTGAAAGTTCCAATGTCATGCACCTTAATAACTTGGTAACGATCAGATCTTAACAACCCTACATTGCTAGTTGTTATGATGATTTTACTTCCTCGAGAAGACCGATCTTTCATCCTGAGTAGTAGATCCAACAATTTGTCCATATGATCCACATCATCAAGAACAAGAAGGATTCTTTTAGAGCTAATGGCATCTTCAACCTTAGTTATGGCCTCACTTACACTGTTTACTTTCACTTTTCTTCCATCCAAAATATCAGTAAGAAGTTGTTTTTGTACTTGAACTAAGCCATTGGGTTGTTCTGAACTTCCTTTGATATTTTCAAGGAAACTGCTTGCTTCAAATCTTCTAAAGTTTGAATCGTAAACAAATTTGGCAACCGTTGTCTTCCCTGTTCCACGCATCCCATAAATTGCCAGAATGCCAACATCAGTCGATTGATCTTGTAACCACAGATTAATGTTTTTGACCCGATAGTCAATTCCAATCAAGTGCGGCGCAGCACTTAATGGCGTGCGACTTAGCCTATCTTCAATCACTTTAACAATTTTCTGGATAAACTTCGCCTCATGCCTAGACAATTGCAATATGAAGAATAAATGTCGGGACTAATATTGTTAAACTGTAAATTCTCATGGAAATAATATGACATTTAATCTACAATGAGTTGAATGAGGAAAAATATAGACCGCGAAAACCATGCTAAAAACACACGGAAAAAAAGAGAAAGAGAAAGAGAAAAAATTAGTAGAAACTAATCTACAAATCTTTTGTGTGTGTGTGTGTGAGAATGTTGAACCTATTAACCTTCAAAATGCTCAAGTATCTGATTTATTCACTTAAGTGAACATTTGCTTGTGATAAAACCTCCCCATTGGAGTTCATCAATTTCATTTGATGGAGGACGTACATCTTGGATTGAAGTTGTTTAGTCAGCTTCAAATTATTCGCATTATTTTTTTTCTTTTTCGTTGACGACATATAATTTTTGGACTTTAGTTTATTCTTAACTAATCAAACGCGTCATAAAAATAAATAAATATTACGTACTCACCCATCAGCTTCGTTTTGTAAGACCATCCCGGCTACATCTGCAACTTCTGTAAGCGCTGCCCTCCATCTCTTTGTCGTCTCCAACGAGTGACGCATTTCATGTCTGGCAAACGCCGTTGCAAAACTCCCCGTCTGTTTCCGCACTTGGGATGGATCGACGTCATAAAATACTGGCAAAACGACATGGCTAGAGTTAGAGCTCCTCTTGCGATCGAGGATCATCACGAGCTCGTCAAGGCACCAAAGCGAAGACGCATACTCCTTTGAGAACACAATGACAAAACATTTTGACTCTTTGATGGCTCTCAGAACTTCCGGCTGAATATGTTCTCCTCTCTTTAGTTCATCGTCGTCTCGGAATGTGCGAAGGCCGGCCTTCACAAAGGCCGTGTAGAGGTGGTCAGAAAAAGTCTTGCGAGTGTCTTCGCCTCTGAAACTCAAGAACACGTGATAACTAGATGGAGAACTGACATTTCCATTACCATTACCATTTCCGCTAGGGTTATCATATGCAGTACTAGAAGCACCAACGCTGGGTGCAACCCAGCGACCTCGAAAACTTGTTGACCCCGAACGAGGAGAACCACCGCGTCCAGATGGAGGAGGTACTGAGGCAAAGGCAAAGGCGGCTGTAGTGGCAGAATTAGGGTTGTGAGATTGAGAAGCGTAGCGCTTCTCCAAAGACAGCCATGCGTTCCGTGCAGTAGTGGAGTTAGCCACAACAGATAAAACAGAGGGAGCAAGCGAGGCATTGATCCAACTTTGGACCATCCGATCCTCTCTAATCCACCGGTCATATGCGGGATCAACGGTGAAGGTTATTTTTCCTTGAGCATCAGTGAGATAATAGTCAGGGCAGGGCTTGGTCCCGTCCACATAACCCATGAGGTTTCGACTTTGTAAAATGGGAATAGCTTTGGCAAGCCAAACAGGATAATTGGTGCCATCGAGTTTGATGGCATTTGACGGAAGAGAAGTTGAGGAGGAAGACATGGATGGATGAACGAAATCGATCGAGCAATTAAGTTGTAATTTGTATAATAAGGGAATGAAGAGAAGTACTGGTTGGCACTATGGTTCTGATCACTTCAACGAATTAACTTCTTCTTGTCAACACACTAGTGAATTATTAGAGGAAAAAAAATCTTCTAAAAATTCTTACAAGAGATGTATGCAAACGTCATCCACGCGTTTTGGGGTGTCGTTTGAAAATTATAGTTCACCCAACACACATGTTGACTAAGAATGAAATTATTCTATTTTATGTATGGATAATATACAAAATTCAATTAAAAGAATCAAATTTATTTCCAAAACTTAATTACTTGTTAAGTGACCAACGTGGTCTAGCGTTGTGGAAAGGGACATGCACTTGCAGACTATTAGTCTCATATTCAAACTTCCATGGCATCTTAATTTATAATGTGTTTGTGAGAAAACCCACCGCCCTTCTTAACTTTTCCAAATAATAATAATAATAGTTGTGAGTCAACCTTGAGAGCTCTAATATAAATCATCATATAATATTATCCGATTCAATTATTGCTTATAGATCTTATTATTAGGTGATTGTAGCACTGCCGGTAATAAATTGTTCATTTATTAATACAATGTCATCAAATTAACTAAAATCTCAGTTTATGTTATAACATTTAACTAGTAACACGACCTGGTGTGACAGTCACACTTTAAAAATTTCCTCGAAAGTCATAGTGCAGACAAATATGTCGGTATGATAAACATCGGGGCCTCTAATTAAATAAATAAATTATTCTTATGATTCTTACAAGAGACAACGAGGTTAGGGTGTTAGAAAAATTTTGTTGACCCGACACTTGAGGCAGAATGGTGGAGTTCTTGTATATATATATATTGTTCTTTCAAAATAATTTTGGACAGGCGGCCGGTGTCCAATATTACAAGCAACATCTCCAGGTATTGGGAGGAGCTCCTCTTGTTGCACCAGGAGTGGTCAACATGATTGCTGATTGTCTGGCTGGCTCTCCCTCCAAAGTCTAAAGTAAATTATTGAAAGAGAAAGCAAGGCAATCATCAATAATAGATTGATGATCTGTCTCTTTAAACTAAAACGAGTTTCATATTCTTTGGCAGAACCTCCTTGCCTGCAAGAAACATTTGTTAAAGAATCAAACCTCCTCAAAGTTTATGTTATCAATTAATTATATAGAGTTCAGTTACAATTTGGCCTGCACTGTTGCTGGGGAAGGTGTGGTCAAAGGGGAGGAGAGTGTTTGGAATTTAAAATGCCCAACAACTGATGCGATATTTCCACGATGTTCATCAATTGGTTAGATGAATTTGTGTGAAATTCTTATATGTGTAAGTAAAACCATACGGTGTGAGGAACGTATTGGAAGGGATAATAATAAGCCGTTACATGACAGGGGAGTCTCCGTCCAAGTTTTTTTTTCCCCCAATTTTTCTCCGGAGAGATTAAAGGTTCATATTCTCATCAGTGAACTTCTCACCATAGAACATGTATCAGATCATATATATTTGAATAGTCTAATCCCTTATATATATATATATATATATATATATATATATATCAGAGAGCTTTCATTGAGGGATCCCTTATTTGAGGGATACTCCTTGTAGGCCCCATTCCGGATTGTATTTCACTAATCTAAACGTCTATTTTGTAGATACTCATTCAAAGATCATCTCTACAAAAAATCACTTAAATCAAATATCATTTGACCACTCAATTGAGTTATTTAAATTTTAGTATTTTCTTGAAGTACCGTGTTTATTGATTTTGTAAGACACAATTGGATGTCAAAACGGTTTCCGATTTGTCTAATTTTTTGTAAGGATGATCTACGAATGAAGACCTAAAAAATAGATTGTTTGGATCATTGGAAAAAAAAATGGTAGGGTACCCTAAAGTGCGTCCCTCAAATAAAATTATTTGAGAGATCTGTCAATAGAAGGGATATATATATGGTTTTTTACTATGCAGATGTCCGGATGTTATTACTGTGCAAATACTATGTATTTTTTACTACCCTTTCCTACATTTCTCCCTATTTACAATAGCACCTCTGCACAGTAATAACTTTTCGGACATTCGTGTAGGAGAATTTATGTATATATAATATCCCAATTTCTCATATATAATACTTTGGGAGGAATTTTTGGACCAAACTAAACTCTAAATCCCAGGATTACAGTAATTTAGAGAAAAAAATCAAACCAAACCATTGAATTGATTTAGTTTGACCCGTTTGGACAATGTTTTGCCCAACTCTAGACTAAAATTTGCTTTGGCAGAGAGAGGAAACCTTTTTATTACATTGGAAAGGAAAAGAAAATTACCCGTGATACACAGAATGATAACATCTCAATATGAGTTTCAGTGTCCAAAAGATCTAGAAGATGCTTAGGTGACCGCTCTAAATTGTCAAGTCCACACGATGCATAGCAAACCCAGAATTAAACCATTCAAATGCAACAAAAACAACAAAAAAAAGTGCATAAATTATTACATAGGCAATTCTTTTTCAAGCGTCAATAGTATGTTCTGAAGAACTTTGTAGGTGAGAGGGTTCCAGGTAGAGTTAGCCGTAATCTTATACTGCGGGAAATTACTGGTGACAACCGTCACTAAATCATGGTCAGAGATGGGGCTGCCAGCAACCCTAAGTTTGTCTGCAATGGAGTTTGTTCTGTTTAGGTAAGCCGAGATGGAGATATCACTCCTCTTGTGAAGAAGCTCACCGCAGAGCTGCAAAACTCTGTCGTTTTGAGACTGAGAACCGTAGCGCTTCTCCAACGACAGCCATATACTCCGCGAACAAGCAGAGGGAACCACCATGGACGAAACAGCGGCAGTAAGTGAGCCGTTGATCCAACTCTGGATCATCCGATCCTCTTTAATCCATGCATCGAATGCGGGATTAACAGTTTTGCCTTTTCCATCGGTGAGAAGATAGGCAGGACATGGCTTTGTCCCGTCCACATGACCCATGAGATTTCTACTTTTCAAGACGGGGATGACTTGGGCAAGCCAAAGAGGATAATTGGTGCCATCAAGTTTGATTAGAAAAAAAGACGTTGAGGTGGTGGAAGCCATGGTGGAAAACAATCTTGCAAACAAGCTGTTTGGAAGATGTCAAAGCACTTGTTGTTAGTGTTTCTTTCGGTTGAAAAGGTGATGGTGTATATATACATATATATAATATAAACAAGTAGTTCATGCTGATGAACAATAGTTCACATCACTCCATAAGGTGTGTTCAGAGAACCTTTTGTCGATCGAAATGCATATAGAATGTCAAATTTGTCCTTCAAGTAATTAAACAATATTTTTTTCTTATTTTTTATAAATTTTATTTGAAGTGACTTCGAACACACATATCATGCGTAGATAGTTCTACTTAATCATTAGAAAATCTATTCTTCTAATAAATCTTAGAAGAGATGCATACAAACCCAATCAATGCGTTTAGGGTGTTTAGAAATTTTAGCTTGCCCATCACACATGATGATTAAGAAAGAATGGAATTATTCTGTTTTATGTACAGATAATAAATAAAAAAAATACTGAATTTTATTTATGAATTTAGTTGACGGCAGCATAAATTAAATTATAAAGCTCTTTCTGTTTCATTTTATTACTTTGGACTTTGACTTTGGAGAGACAGCCAACCAGCAAAATAATATTTTTTATTTTTTATTTTTTAAAACATAGAAGAATTCCATTCTGTTTTAAATAATAAATGTGTTGGGTCAACTTACAATTTTAAAACGTCCAAACCGCGTTGTTGACATTTGCAAGACATCTCTCTTATAAGAAATTATTAGAAGAAATCCATATAAATATATAAATTCAATTCTATAGAAAACGAGAGCACTCATCATCAAATTATAGTTTATGGATTTCATGATGATCAAACTCAAATACCAATTTATTTATTTATTATTTCAAACCATTCGATCCAAACCGGCCTCTAGGTTTTATTTTATAAACACCGGCCTCTATAACAGAAAGCTAGTTGTATATAAAACACCATCATCTTTCAACTGAATGTGGGTCTTAATTTGTTTGTTCAAGCTACTCCTTCGTCATGTACTCTTCCTCCTCCACGGCTCGTGTCGGGAACCTTCCTCCGATTGCTATCAAACTTGATGGCACAAACTACCCTCTTTGGCTTGCACAAGTTGTTCGTCACTTAAAAGGTCGAAATTTCATGGGTTATGTAGACGGGACGAAGCCATGTCCCGCCTATTTTCTGACTGATGATCAAGGCAAAAGTACGTTTAATGTTGATCCCGCATTTGACGCCTGGATTCATGTGGATCGAACGATCCAGAATTGGATCAATGCGTTGCTCACTCCCTCTGTCTTCTCTACTGTGGCCGACTCCGCTTCTTCGCGGACAACGTGGGTGTCTTTGGAGAGGCATTATGCTTCTCCAATCAACACCCGGGTTTTGCAGCTGTGTGGTGAGCTTCTTCATGCAGCTAGGGCTGACTACGTCTCCACTGCTGCTTACCTAAACAAAATAAACTCCATTGCAGATAATCTTAGGCTTGCAGGCAGCCCTATCGCTGACCGTGATTTAGTGATCATTGTCATGAATGCCTTCCCAACATATGAGTTTAGCACCACGGCTATTACCTTTGATTATCTTCAGAAGGTGCTGTTGAATCTTGAAAAACATCTGACTCAGCCAGGCGTGCCTGTTTATTCTCTTGAACCTGCCACTGCTCCCATCCCTGCCTCACCATATCGGGGCTCAGGCGTCGATCCAGGTGGTTCTTCCCAGACTGTTGGTCCTTCTAGTACTACAAATGCTAATGTTAATGGTAACAGTGCCTCACCTTCCAATAGTGCTTCTCGTCCTTCTCCGGTTGGTTGTTATTGTTGTATTTTTGGCTCACCGAAAGTGTTGACATGAAGTTTGGACTCAAGATCAGGATTGAAGAAAAGGCGTCAGGCAGCATTAGACGACACTGGATTGTAATGCAACAAGTCCTCGAGTGTCCATGTGGGATTTCTCAAATTGGCTCAAGCTTGCGATACAATAAAAGGGTGGCAAATGTTGGCAAAGGGAGAGAGAGATCTTAAGACCTAGAGTGGGTTAAGGGTGAGATTGGTAACCAAAATTGTCTTCTTTTCGTGCTAGTGAAATTTCTCGAGGTGAGCACCGAGGCTGTGAGGACGTACCTCGCTAAGTCTTGGTGCTGCTTTATGTTATATTTATTTTTCTGTTTTAAAATTATCCTTTGTTTGTGGGTGTTTGAGTTTGGCGAAGTGATTACTAAATTCATATATACATGTTGATAACACCCTAGCTAACCAATCACTCCGACGTTTCCGAAAGCTCTTGAAAAAGGAGAGGAACCATCTTTAGGAATACTGCATTAGAGATTGCATCTCAGGGTAGAGGTGATACATGTACGTACACCTTAAGGGCATCCATTTGTTAAACATGTGGTTTACAATGCAATCTTCAATATGGTGCAAATGGCTTTACTCAAGAATTCTTATAGAAGTACGATTAAGAGACTCCAGTCTTATGGATTTTTACATCCCGGTATGAATTTTTTTTTTTTTTTTTCTAATTAAAGAATCAAAAAGAATTTATAAGAACCTATCGATCATTCAACAAAGTTTATGCGTTGAAGTTATATATGTAACGTGAAATCTTTTTGCTTCGAATTCGAACTAAGGACTTTATCGATATATAAAATATCTTCCGGAACCCATTTTATCTAAAAAGATCACAAAATTGTAATCCAGTATAAGAATGCCTGATATGAAATACAGAACAGAGAGAACCACAAAGATGATAGCATCAGATTACTATAACAAAACTATGGAGATCTTGTAGAATGACGCTTCTTTGGCCGAAGGAGAGAGGAGCGAGCCACTAGAGGAACAGAGAGAAAGAAGACAGCGGCGATGATGAGATTGAGCACCTTCCAACCTCTGCCACCGCGGTTATTGCTATTGCTGCTCCCCTGTGCTGCAAGCGTGTAGTCACTCTGTTGCTCTTCTTCTTTGTCTGTATAACATACAAACACCAGACAGTTAATTTGGAGTGATTTAGAAATGTTTCATGGAGTATCAACTATCAACGGCCTAAACCAACCAAATGAACATGTGATGTGATGCTAATTTATAAGCCTTGTCATTGTTTTTCGCCTTTTTTTTCTTTTCGGAAAAGTAGTTGGAACAAAATCAAATGGGACACTAACACACCTGTGATTTGAAGAGAGCCCCTAATTAGGTAATTGGACAAAACTGATGCTCGCACATCCATATCAATAATCGTTGATGTAAGACCTATAGGTAGACGGCAGAGGAAGTATGTTCCTGGCCTCACCTCAAAACTTGACAAATCTCCACCAATAACATGAGGATAAAAAGTATCTGTTTTGTTGTTGTTGTTGTGTTGGCTATTCATCATATTCTCTTCTTGTTCCTGTTCTTGTTCATACGCAAGCTGCACGCCACACTCCTTTACCTGAAGCTCAGATATGGTAAATAATGAAACAGTCACCTCATTGCCACTTTCCAATTGATTCCCAAACTTCCAATGGCTTAACCATATTGCATCTTGTCCGTCACCTGGAACCCCGAAGAATGTCGGGCCATAGATCCACTTCACGCCCTTGCTCTTATTGCTGACTTCAGTGATTATGGGATATGGAAATATTCTGTAATTGACATTGATCTTATTAGGAGAATCATTGTTGGATTCCGAATACACAGCAAAGATGTTCAAGCCTCTGATCATGAGATTAGGAAGTAAAGGCAGAGTAAAAGATATTGAGGACCCTGCAGTCTTGTGGCTGAACTGGCCTGGAACCTCATTACCAGGAAGAAATGTGCTGAATATCCCATATTGATATAGTCCCTATCCATGGAAATTAAAATATTAGTCAAACACTTGCATATGATATGATATGATATGAGAGAGAGAGAGAGAGAGAGAGAGAGAGAGAGAGAGAGAGAGACCAGGATTGGACTGGGACACATTTTCTCCTCCGTACCATGGGCATTGGCATCGTATATGGTGGCCATCATAATAGTTTTGGTGGATTCCAAGTTGCTCAGCCCCAAAAGGTTGATCATTTCTGCATCAACTTTCTCAAGGAGCTCTAACTTGTAGCCGTATTCAACCTCAACTAGACTCCGGTTGCCGCTTATACGGATGCTTTCGGGTAGGTATATAGATTGGAATGATACTTTTTCCAATGATGAGCAACATGACAATATCAATCTTTTTACAACTCTTGGTAGCCTTACAAGTGATTTGAGCCTCCAACAAGAGTAAAAAGAGAGTTGGTCGAGCCTGCTAACACCCCTTATGCATTCTGGTAGGCCAGAAATTGGATTCCAACTTAGATCTAATCTTCGCAACGAAGATAGCTGACCAAAATCCCTAGGAAAATCGCCATCAGAAAGATTGCAGTCGCTAAGACTTAAGTCTACTATAGTGCGCGGTAAATAAGAAACCCAACAAATTTCGGGAGTTTTTCTTGGCCATAAGTTGACCTCATTGGTGGTGAGTAATCGATGTATTGGAACTCTATCTGCTTGGAACATCTTCAGAGACTCCATCTTCCGCATCTCCATTGGAAGCTCATTAAGATTTGAGCAACCAGATATGATAAGTGTTTCAAGGGCTTTTAGCATACACATGTTCTTTGGGAGCTTCCTAATATTCTTGCAGTCTTCCATATTCCAATAAATGAGTCTCTCTAGGTTTCCAATGGATTCATGGACATCAACCAAGCTTTCACAATCTTTAAGAATCAGTCTCTCCAGATTGGGGATATGCGAAAAGTCCGGGGTTTCAATGAGGGCATTGGAATGGCTGAGATTTAAAATCTTCAATGATGGGAGATACTGAAAAAAAATTGAAAACAAAAGGTGAAAGAAGGTATACCTAATTCTTACAATTGCATAATCAATAAGTGACCCAGAAAAAGGAAAAATAAGAAGGAAAGGATATTGTGTAGAGTAGCATACCTTTGTTCCCTTCCAGACTTGTCTCAAGCTGCCATAGCAAATTTCAAGAACAACCAGCCTCTCCAAAGGAAAATTACAGGGTAAAGAATCCAAAGGAAATTCAAGCCAACACAACCATCTTAATCCTTTAGGAAATTCTTCATAGCATCCATTGAGTTGTACAGGGCCAAGCTGAAGCAGTCTTAATTTGTGCATCCTTGCAAATGCATTGGTTTCCAAACCGACTAATTCATTTGAACTTCTTGAAGGGATGTCTACTTCAGGGTGTGTATACGTGTTGAGGGCAAGACCTTCAATTGTTTTTGTACCCTAATGCAAAAAGAATAGAAAACATTAGGATAAGTAACCAACATGGATGCACAAAAAGAAAAAAAAAATCCACATGCATACATAGGAGGGAGCATATTTCTTACAGTATTTTCCGTCAATACTTTGAAAGAATCCTTATGATGCCATAACCTACTACGTTTCCCCGGATCTTCTGATTCTAGGCGAACAATCCCTCTTCCCATGTCACGAATCATGTTATGCATCTCCACCTTATTGTTTTCATCAATTGTTACCAAACATCTATCAATCAGATTTTGAATGGCAACAGTTGTGTAGAATCCACAGTCATCTAGTATTCTGCTAATGACATATGTATCCATTCCAATAAAGAAACATGCAATATGAAGGAATAAACTTCGGTCATGGTCATCTTGCAAAGAATCAAAGCTTATTCTGATTTTCTTTAGGATTTCATTGTTTGGAATAGCTTCCAATTTGTTTAATGCACTTTCCCAGACAGCTATACTTTTTCCTGATAGAGAAGAACCCAGAACTTTAAGAGCTAATGGAAGTCCCCCACTTTGGTATACCACCCTATGCGAATGTGCCATGTAACCTACGATAGGGTGGTCCTGCCCAAAAGCATGCCAACTGAAGAGCTCCAATGATTCCGTGTATCCCAAAGTTGCAACGTTATGAACCTTAATAACTTTGTGATGAGCTTGTAACAACCCTGCGCAGCAAGTTGTTACGATGATTTTACTTCCTGGATAAAACAGATCTTACATCCTAAGTATTGCATCTAATTGGTCCAAATGATCCACATCATCAAGAACAAGAAGAACTCTTTTAGAGCTAATAGTATCTTGAATCTTTATTATCCCCTCACTAACACTGTGAATGTTCACTTTTCTTCCATGCAAAATATCAGAAAGAAGTTGCCTTTGTATCTTGACTAAGCCATTGGATTGTTCTGAAACTTCTCTAATATTTTCCAAGAAACTGCTTCCTTCAAATCTTTTAAAGTCTGAATTGTAAACATATTTTGCAATTGTTGTCTTCCCAATTCCGCGCATGCCATAAATCATAAGTATGCCGACATCAGTTGATCCATCTCGCAGCCACAGATTGATTTTTTTAACTTGAGAATGGATTCCAATCAGGTGGCGGGCAACACTAATAGGCGTGCGACTTAGTCTCTCTTCAATCACTTTAACAACTTTCTTGATAAACTTTGACTCATGCCTAGATAATTGGCAGCGAAATGAATAATAAATCAAATGTCTCATGGAAATAAACTATAAAGTCTTACGGAAGCAACTAAACTATGGAGTGTCATGGAAATTAACATCATGAAAAAGTTCATACTTGACCCCGAAAAAAAAGGTTCATAATGCACATGAAAGGGAAAAAGAAAAAACAGAGTAACACAGAACCTACAAAAATTAAACAGTGTGGATCAAGATGAAATGAAAACACCTAAACTTGGAAGTATTTCAATGATGTTCTTAGAAAATTGGTAAAACAGTAGTTAGAATGAAATTTTAATTACCCATCAGCTTGATTTTGTAAGACCATCCCTGCTACATCTGCAATTTCTGTAAGTGCTGCCCTCCATCTGCTTACCCTGTTTAAGGATTGATTCTTTTGGTGTGTAGCAAATGCTTCTGCAAGACTTCCAGTCTGTCTCCTTACTTGAGATGGATCAACGTCGTAGAAGATTGGTAAAACTACATGTTCCTGAGAGCTACTCCTCTTCTTGCGTTCAAGAATCATCACAAGCTCGTCAAGGCACCATTCAGAGAACGCGTAGTCCTTCGAAAACACGATGACACAGCTTTGTGATTGCTGGATGGCTTTCTCAAGCTCCGGCTTGATGCCTTTTCCTCGCTCGAGTTCATCGTCATCTCTGAAGGTTTGGAAGCCTGCGTTGACAAAGGCTGTGTAGAGGTGGTCTGTAAAAGTCTTGCGAGTGTCTTTGCCTCTGAAACTCAAGAACACGTGATAACTATATCCAGAAGAAGCAGGAGGACAAGTATTGGAAGAGGAAGCTTCTTGAGCCATTGGAAGATGATGAAGATAACAAATCACTTCTTCTTGCTGGTGTCTCTGGTGTCTTTCTCCCCTATCACTTGTATTAAAAAAACAAAAACAATAGATGCAATGCAGACGTCCTTTTTGACGCGTTTAAGTTGTTGGAAAACAAAAGGAAAAGTTGGTCCCTCAAAATAAACAAAGCCATGGACGTGACCGTGGGATTAAATTAGAGTTTTGCTTTTCTTCAAGCAAATCAGAAGTTTTTTTTCCTTGGAAAAGTCTCGGCACACCCATCGACATAATAAGCAATAATTTAGCACTCTTTGTCTTTATCTTAATCAAGCAAAAAGCATAAATAATTTCTCATCTGGCACAATTATGGGTCCCTCGCCCACACATGGATTAACCCAACAGGGTAGTATAATTTAACTCAGATGAAAGTAAACAATGTTGTTCTTCTCTGTACCCAAAAAAAAGAGGTTCTTGTATTTTACTCATCTTTTTAAAACGGGGAAATTTTTGCTTGGTGTCTTTTGAGTTTGAGCGTGAAGGACAAGCAACTCATGCTCATCAAGCATTCATAGAACCTCAAAATATGCTCCTTTTTCTGGTAAATGCCACGAGATGTCCCACACCTAAAGCCTGGGATTAATCCTCGTTCAAAATTCGGCTTTTTCCTAACTACAAAGTACTTCCAACGGGTTTGAAACCCCTGCCATTAGACACCAGTAGCTCCAAAATATGCTCCTTTCATTCGTGGAAATAATGGCCTACAAATTAATTATTAGATCAATTTTTCTAGTGATTCGTATATGAGATTATTTAAATTTTAAACATAGCCCTCTCATCCACCCCTCTGGAAGATGAAGACATCAATAAATCATTTGGTTGCTAGCTGGTGGGTCTTACAGTTAAAAAATTTCTTTTTCCATCTTGGGAGACTCAAAGTAGACCAACATTGTCAGCATAGACATGTTTCTTTTGGCAAACATTAATAAAAAAAATTTGTTGTTTCGGTTGGGCGGTCACGCCAACGAATAACAATCTTGTTCTCCATTCATACATGAGGTGCAGTTGTAGCACCTTTTTTATTATTCAGAAATTCTGGATGCAGTCCAATTTTAATCTCCAATGTTGAAAATGGGAGGGCTGAAGATTAAAAAACAAAACAAAATATCACAAAAGCAACTCAAAATTCAGGCATCCGGGTATTTTCACAAAAATCTCTTACTTATGAGTACAAGAAATGAAGGCTCGTCGCTCACCATTAGCCAATTGACACAAAGTGATGGGCAAACAAAATAGACACAATTTCAACTTAAGGCATTTCACGGGCATACTACAGGCAGCTTATCAAGATACATCCCCGACACATAAACGGTAAGATAAGATGCATAAGAACAAACTAATAATTTTGTCTTTATTCCCTTGAGTAAGGAACAGATATAGCTTTTGCTCATACTTGAAACCACTTGGATAGCTATAGCACATGCCTCATGAGCTACAAAATATGTGGCAATCACCTCTCCATCACTACATGATCACTTCTCAATACAAGACTCAGTGTCCCAAAGATCTAGAAGATGATCAGACTTGGGTGACTGCTCTAAATTGTCAAGTCAAGACGAACAATGTCTTGCCACTGACGTAAACCATTCCAACAAGAAGACTAAGCATTGTCACATTGAGTCCCGGATAGCTACTAAACTGGCAAGACGCAGCTTAAATCACTGAGCATCGTAGTCTAGCTTAATCCCTGTCATAATTATTTTCAGTATGGTCCTGTCATGTTTTTCTCATAAAAAGGTGCCAACAACAAGGTAACCCATAAACTGGACCACTTGCTCACTTACATTCTAGGGGAGGCTTCTCTCTCATAAGGGTTTAGTAAAACTGGACACTGACAGGGATGGTTTCTGTAATTAATCACACACAAGGCAGCTTATACCATCTCGCTTCCAAAGTTTCCAACTTAGAGGGTACTAGGAGATAAATTATCCCATTAGATGATAGTTACAAGCAAAACCAGAAATCTACACAGAGAAAACCTAAATCGAAAAGGGGACCAAGAAAAGTCACCATCATGAGCACACAGCAAAGAAGAATGATGTCATTCACACTGCAAAATGTTAACCAGCAGGAATAATGATTGTTTCAAATACCTATCATCACTGTCTTTCCTCTTCATGCACAAAGAATATTTCACTGATACCAGTTAGAATTCAAGTGAGAACCGACATAAGCCTAGACATTACATCTTTTTTGGATAATTAGTGAAGTTAGCCATTGATACAAATAGGAATAAAGGAATCGTATATACAGTCTCTTCCTAACCTATTCTCCCTAATACTGGAAGCTACAAACTCTACCTCACAAACTATAAATTCTGGACTTATAAAAAAAATGCAAAGAGATCGTAAAACCTTGAATATGCTACAACATCCAATGTACCATGAAAACAGAATAGCATAGTTTTTTCAAATTACTGGCAGTCATATTAGATCATTGTTATAATACAAAGAAGTCCATTTTCACTACTTTTTACCTTTAATCCACATTTTTTCAGCAGGTGAATTCACCTTCTTCACAATCTTTTGTCAGTTCAGAAGTTATTCTGCACATAAACGAAAAGCATCATGTATCTAAGCTTCTAGGCAAGTGATAACAACAACATAACTACTGCACATAAGCCTATAAGATAAGAAAATTGTTCAAAAAGGAGAATCGATGTTTTGGCATTCATATGGTAATTGTGATGAACAAAAATTGTACCGTAAACAGAGAATGGTAATTATACAAAACTAAAAGGCCTAAAGACCTGCCAGTATTGCATAAATGACAGCATATCAAAAAGGAACATTGTTATTACCATATCGATGAGATGAAGAGTACACATATATAGGGCTCAAGCATAATAATATTCTAAAAGATATTTTACTGGATAGTCTTATATTATCATTCAGCCAACGAGCAGGAGGCCAATAGGTAATAAATGAACTTCATAAGTTGTATAATAACTTGAGATCGCAGCCCTACTTAATCCAAATGGCCTTTTTTCCAATCACTTTAGCTGCTTTTACCCCAAGGTCAGAGATAGATAAATTCTTCACTGTACAATGCATTTGACCAACCTCAACTACGACATCTAACTTCCAAATAATAACTATATCCGTCTAACTCATTCTCTAACTTGCCTGCATACTTATATTTCCGTATTCCCATGCCAGCCTCAACAGATCAATATCAAAGAAAACATAAAGCCATATCAAGTGTGACGAAAAATGAGGAGTTGAACCATCAGCATGATGAGGAAAGATATAAAATGGAAACAATGCAAGGCAGTTATTGGTGGATCTTTAATCATTTATTAAGAAGAAACTAAAAGTATAGAGTATCTTAATCTAGATTTACAGGAAAGGTAAAGTTGTGTACCTCAAGAAACACAAAATCAAGTGAAAGACCCCTTGAAACTATGAACGACAACCATTGAAGAAAACAAAATTACTAAAGTATCCCATCATTTCAGCCAGCTACCCTGATTGCACCCACTTCATCAATTTTTGCGCTTTTATGCTGAAAAGTTAGTGAGAAACAAAGACACTGGTTAAAGGTGGATGGAAAGGAACTATACAAAGAATACTGGGGCATAATCATGTAACACAAGTAAAATATAAAGGTAAGGATCGGACATACAAAAGTTCACTTCCAAACAGAGTTTCATGTCTATATTACCTTACTTTTTTTGTGTCTGTGAACATCATTAAGATCTTCATCTCCATCGTGTTTCCTTTTCTGAAATTTTACAAAGTGCCAAAACTAAAGCATGTAAATCCCTCTTTATATTTAACTACATTTAAATAATAATAAACATTAAATTTGTTACTGGTAAAACAAAAAACTGTAATTAGATTGGTCAAAAAACAACAGCAGCTTATAACTACCCGGAAGCTTATTTTTAGGGCCCATGGGGAGGGGCAGGGGGTGGGGACCAACAGTTGAGGCCATAATATAGCTATTTGGACAAATTTTCATTTTCATTATTTTCTTGTTTCTCGTTAATATTACCAAGTGCTTAAGAAAAGGAATGCAATTGTACGAATGTACAATTTTCCAACCTTTTCATGGTGTTTCTTCGAGTGATCACCAGTCGATTCATGATGCCCACTTTTCTCCTTTTTCTTCTCCTTGTCTTTATCTTTACTTCGATCTTTATGACGGCGTTTGTGCTTCTTGTGCTCTTTATCCTTCTCTTTGTCTCTGTCTTTGTGCTTTTTGTGTTTCTTCTCCTTGTCTTTAGACTCGCTCTTTGATTTCGCTGCAATAGTTGGAATCCCCTTATCGGCCTATAGAAGACAAAACATATCAAATACAATGAGAACCTGGAAAGCAAAAAATTTTGCAGGAGGTATTTATTGGAAAAGAAGAAACTTCACACAACTGCCGTCCAATATAAGTAAGAAACTCTGAAACTATAAAAAGGAACAGCAATAGGAATAACTGCAAGTAGAATTCTCACGAGTGGCAAATCAATAGGAGCTGTTTCTCTAAGATGGAAAGCCTCTCTGAGAATATCTAGGTCAAAAGGCTGTATGCGTGGTTTACTGAAATATGATGTACTCTGAATAAGTTGATCCAACTGCATCCCATCTCCTTTTCTAATTTCTGTGTCTCCCACCACATTATGAAGATAGTGTGTGTCTGAGATTGATACAGGAAGTGATCGCTTGCAGAAAAACTCATGGTGGGGAAGCAACTTGTAGTGACTTATGAGATCTACAGCACCGGTCAGCTCTTTTGGTCCTATATCCAACAGCATCTCATCAAATAAAATAAAATACTCTTAAACTAATAGAAACAAAAGAATTGCGTTATTAACTAGATTGGAATAAGTATATTTTCAGGGATATTGTTATGAACTATTGAGCTTCTGAAATTAACCAGATGGATAAGGGTGGACAAAGTTCAAAATTCAGTGCTATGCGTGAACAAATGAGGTTTTGAAGAGTGCTTCAGCTATGAATACTGTTGTTAAATATGTCACTACAAATAAAAGATACAACTATAGATGAAGTTAAACCAAAAGGGGAAAAGGAGAAACCCCGAGATAAAGCACCGTATTAAAAACAACATTCTACCTTGTCCAAACTTTGTTCCTTCAGGATCCATGGGTCAATGTCTCATGAAGTGGAAAGACGCTAACAACTGTGATGTCAGAGACAAAAGATAACATGAGGAAGCTTTGACAACCATAGAAACAGCAAAAAGATATAAAATCCAAAATATAAAAAGGTCACACATTTGCAGTGTTTCTCCATTACATTACAGTAATATTTGAGTTTATATTCAGATAAAGTGGTTGAAAGTTCAGGACAAGGTTTTCATAACTAGCCTCTTGTGTGACGCTAAAGACATCCATTTTCCTGTATAATTCCGAAGACACCTACCACTTCCATCCCTATTGGAGACCCTCACGTATCTTTGCCCAAAAATGGCCGGGGCCGCATACTAACTCGTATACTTCATAAGCAAGCCAAAGTAAATAATATCCAGCTTCCTATGCTTATTTCTCTACTCTGGACCCCACATAAAACCGGGCCACTAATTAATCAGGGGATGCTTTCAAAAACTCAGGAAACCATTAAGAAATTAATGTTGATTCTTGAGCAAGGCAGGCGGGTGACCGCAAAAGAACTCAGAATACTCCCTTACTAATTCAACAAAGCTTTTGCTTAGTTCTTCCTACTACAGATTCGACAATCAGCATGCAATCCATGACTATCACTATTGACTCTAAGCACACCACTGTCGTAACTGAACTAGGGCAAGCAACTAAGTATGTGATGAGGTTTCAATTTCACTACCAATGACACAAATTTGATTGCCATATTTTCTTAACTTCACGAATGTTAGTAGCCACATTTAGCCATCCCAACATAAAATGCTAATTATTTCTTACAAAGCTAAGCTTTATCCTTCAAAGATTTCTCCTTTCTGTGTCCTCTCTTTCCGTCAACAAATCTTTATTGTTACTGAAACTACCCAATAAATATGAGACGAAATCTAGCAACTTTTAAGATAACCCAAAGCAAATCTTTGGACAAACAACAAAGGGTAAGTCTCTAAAATATTGATATTATCAACAAAAATGTCTTTGGAAGAAGAATCAATTACATAGACTTCAAAACCCAAAGAAGCAAACAGAAACATAATATTTTGAACTAATGAGAGAGAAAAAGAGGGGGAGATTGGTCAAGCAAAGCGCAGACCTCTGACATGGATCCCGAATTGCTCTTGAACTAGCAGTAACCCAGATCACGAGGCCAAAACCGTAATTCCAGCTCTTCCTCCCTGCTCTTTGTCCACTGGTCCAACCCGGTAGTCCCACACTTCAAAAGCTGCCAAATACAAAAAATTCCAAAACCCAATTGAGTGATTGACCAAAAAAGCTCAAACAATCAAAACGCTCGTCAACAAAAAGAGGTGCGTAGGGTTATCGAATGCGAAATTGACCTGCGAATTGAAGCAAATTGCGGGGTTTCCAATCTGCTGGGGTTTGGGGGTTCGGAGGAGTGGAGCTGGAATTGTCAAGTTCGGCTTTTGCAGATCGAGAAGCTTCGAGAAAGAGCGAGAGAGAGAGAGAGAAATTGGAGTTTTGGAAGGTGGTGGAGAACAGTGGTGGAGGGAGGGAGAGAGTAATGCGTGTGTATATATCTAATTCTAATGATATATATAAATCTAACTAAACTAGGGTTTGGACTTTGGACTTGGAGGGGTTTCGTTTTTATATTTCCAGGCCTTCTCTCTCTCTCTCTCTTTCCCTCTTTTGGTTCGGATTTTGGGGTTTCTCTTTTTTCTTTTTTGGGTCTTATTTTGGAGAGTGGATGTTCGTTATTTAGAGCGCCGCTATTACTACTACCAAAATATGGCGCTGTTTTTGGATTTTATATTTCACACAATAAAACTCGTTCAACCTTTTTGCTTTTGTGAGTGGTTTTGGAATGAAAGGCAAAACCTTTGAGGAGAAAAAGTAGAAAACATTCTGTGGTACACTTGATGCATCATGCATTTAGTGTGAGGAGATGGCAATACAGTTAGCACCACATGATTGCCATATGATATGAGGTTGGTTCTTATTCAAAACGAAGGTAGTTGTTTGAGTGAGGATGTGGGATTTGTTTTTTCTTTTTATAATTTATGCATAAGAGATTTATACTATGAGGGTGTTAAGTATGACACGTCGTATTGGAGTATGGGCCTTACAACATCACTGTTCCTAAACGTACGCATAAAAAATGGTATTAATAAATCATTCGAAACGAGGTTATAAAAACATAACAAATATCACTGAGTACGGGAAGAGGGATTCGAACACTGATGTATAGTGAGGAGCAGATTCACTCTAATCAATTTGGCTAAGCCCATATCTACTCATTTCATTGCGTTCTTAAGTTATACCTCCTCAAAATTTTTACTCTTATTGTTAGTGTAAATCAATCCTTGGAGTTAAAAAAAATTATGAGATTTGTATAATGGTAAAGTACATGAATTTATAATTCTAAATTACATGAATTTGCCCAAACTCCAATTACAAACCTTTGCAAATAATATTTACCAGAAATAAAATATTAGTTTTGACGATAAGAGGAGAGAGAGATGAGGGGAGAAGAAGAAAGAATATGAAATTTAAAGTTAAAAACAAAAAATCAGTTAATAATTTTTATTTTTTATTTTGCTTTTTTCTGTATTATATGAAACTCGAAAAACATAACAAACCGCGAAAAAGGAAAAAACAAAAAAAAAGGAACTCTGGTTACAATTATTGGAGAAGAAGAAAGCCGTGCCTTTTGGGGCTTTCCTGTTCTCATACGTCACACAAATGACCAATCTACCCTTGTTGTGCCCATATAAACCAACCACGCCAGATGCCTCTGAAATTGAAAAAGTTCCTCATATCTTTGAAAATGGCTATATTCTCTGCCCAATTTGCTTCTGCAGTAGCATTGATAGTAGTAGCTTCGTTGTGTCTGATTGAAGCCAATCAAACTGGAATCGGAATTGAAATTGGAAGCAGAAGGCAGAGAGAGTTCGATTACTTCAACTTGGCCCTGCAATGGCCTGGCACTTTCTGTCAACATACCCGCCATTGTTGTTCATCCAATGCTTGCTGCCGAGGGTTCATTCTCTCTTCCCTCTCAGTTTTTAAAGTTTCTTTCTTTTTTCGTTTTGGTTGATTTTAATTTGGTTAATTAGGTTGACTTTCCTGTTTATGGTCTGAGTTGATTGATTTTGAGGTGATTGTTATACTTTGGTTTTTCTTATTCCAGCGCAAATTCTCCAACCGTGTTTACAATCCGTAAGTTACCAACATATAATATTTGTATATTGCAAGGATGGAAAGCATGACATAAGTTGATTTTGCACTTGAAGTTAAAATATTTTGGTTGTGGCATGTTTGTTCGTAATTTTGGAAGCTAATTTATGCTCTTCAAAGCTCAGAAAACACAAAATGTCCATATTAGTGAGTAGCTTTGTTTTTGCGTTTTCAGAAAGAAAAAAAGAAGAAAGATTGCTTGTTACTTTTTCTTAAAGGACACAACCTGAAAATCCAGGAAGGGGTTTCAAAAAATTTTATTTCATTCATGATCAAAGTCGGCCAACCCATATTTTATCCATTGACTGTTTGCTTAATGAGAAATATACTAACCACCATTCAATATGTGAATGGTAGATGGATTGTGGCCTGACTACAATGATGGAACCTGGCCTGCCTGTTGCACACAGAAAAGCTTTGATGAAAAAGAGGTGTGTATTTTTAATTTTGTGTCTACGTGGTTTTTGGGGTCGTGGATATTTAAGAAAATAGCTCACAGAAAGGAATGAGGAACCCCCAAAAGAAAGATTTTATTTAAGCGCATGATTCGTTTGTATTATGTAATGAACGTACTGATTGACGGAATAAAGTACCAACACTCATGTCGTGCCATCTTCGACAAGGTTTAGACAGCACTGTCCATGTTTTTATTATAAAGACATCATCTGACTTGTATTAATTTTCAGCTGTTACAACTTTGTTTCTCCCTTAGAGATATATCTCTAGTAGTGGCAGTGTCTCACCACTCTCTCTTTATGTATTGTGTAGATCTCAACATTGCATGATGCATTAGAGAAATATTGGCCGTCTTTAAGTTGTGGTAGACCATCATCCTGCCATGGTGGAAAAGGATCATTTTGGGGTCATGAGGTAATCATCAGTTGTGGACTTATTTTGTTCTCAAATTTGTTATGACCCTAAATTTGAGCTAACTATTTTTCATTCTTATCTTTCCTTCATGACTGAATTGCACGATATTACAATGGCAGTGGGGTAATCATCTTAATCTTTTGCTCCTTTTCTTTTTCTTGGAATGCATCACATGTACAAGTTCTTATTTCTGCATTGGTCTTGCTCATTTTTCATTTTTCATTGTTTCTTGCAGAGAAGCATGGGACTTGCTCCTCTCCAGTAGCTCGAGATGAATACAGCTACTTTTTGACAACCCTCAATGTCTATTTTAAGTACAATGTCACTGTAAGTTCCAGAGATATTGTAATCTGTACATGGATGCTATCCGTGCCATGTTTTCCACACTTGGCTATATCCATAATTTGTGGTTCTTATTTGTAAATTGGTTTGACGTTGGAGTCTATCTATTTTTGTATTGGATGTGTAATGGTAGTTTCCTTACCCTGTGTGCAGAAAGTCCTGAATGAAGCAGGATATGTACCTTCAAATACTGAAAAATATCCTCTTGGAGGCATTGTTTCTGCTATTCAGAATGCTTTCCGGACAACCCCAAAGTTGCTTTGCAAAAAAGGTGCTCTGGAGGAACTTCATCTATGCTTCTACAAGGATTTCAAGGTTAGAACTCCCATCTAGATTTCACCTTTGATCCTATATCATATTGAACCAAAGAATTAAACACTTCTTGTAGATTGATTGATTGAGGAGTCAGACCCAATTGTTGTGGTGGTTAATAGTGATGCACTTTGTCAGTTTATTTACTCGAGGCATATTGGATAGTTGAGATTATTTGAGATGGACATGGAGGACAAATCCCAAGATCCACCTTTGTTTATGCTCTTTTGTTATGTGCAGAGGTTTCCTTACGTATTCTAAATGTTTCATGTTATTGCAGCCTCGGGATTGTGCGATTGGATCTACCAGTCCAAATGGCAGGCTATATTCAAGTAGTTCATGTCCTGATTACGTCAGCATACCAGCATATGCATCAATGGGTAATTTTCTTTAAACCCCAATTATCTGATAGTATATTTATTTGTGCAGCTTAGGTATGTCATTATTCTTTGAATCAGATTTAGATTTGGTTTGAAATGTACATTGTGCCGATAACATGTGGTGTAGATGCGTTTTTCACTTGCAACGGCGCTAGGTAATCTGGATCCAAGGGACCACCCATAGGGCGGTTCAGTTATTTGCTCCATTAGGAATTGAACCCAAGGCCGCTCTGTCAGAGTAGGGAGGGCATGAATATTGGGGCCAAGCTCATTGTCAGGAAATATTTCTAGTTGCAAGTGTTCGTGCTTGCTGGCTTTTTGCATCTTCTTATCTTTCCTAGAGTCTTTCTTCCATGAACTGCCTGTCCTTTAGGCCTTTCACATAAACTTTACAGAAGACAAGAAAAGGAAAGTCTAAACATATGATAGTTGTGTTTGTGTTTGTGTCTTCAGGCGATTTGGGGCATATTTTCTTGAGTGCATCATTTTTTAACCTTAAGTTATCATACAACGGTTCTAGGATTCACAGATCTTTCTGAGACATAATCATTCCAACATTTATGTTAAGATTAATTTATCATCCTCTATTAAAAAAAAAAAAGATTAATTTATCATCCAACATTTATTCTAGCATAATATATTATTGAATATTGTTACAGGGTTGTAGATAATTCCAGTTCAGATTAATTTACTCTTTTTTTCTGTTCAGGGCTTGGCAGTGGTGAAACGGAAATTTCAAGTGCCTGATGCTGATGTTCTCTAAGATCTTGGCGGGTCGACATGTTGTACATTACTCAATTCAGTTTGTGTAATTCTTGAGCAAAGTTACAAAATTCATAGTTGATCTCTATTGTTTAAATTCAGATCCCAAAATTGGAAAAGATTGCTTAGCATTGCTCCGATGAATTTGTATTCTACTTCATAGTTTATCTGTATGCTACAATGCGGTGTAAATTCAGAACCCCAAAATAAATAAAAATGGGAAAAATTCTTTACTCTCTCTCTCTCAAATAACATATTCGATGTCTTCAATGGACCATTGAGGTGGTTCAGCCGCCCATATATTCTTGCTTTCTACTTCATTGCTGCAGCCTGCAGCTTGTGTACCCATGCCATGGAATCATTACAAATTGTACTGTGGGAAGAAAAAAAAGAGGAAAAAAAAGGCTGGTCTTTATAAAGAGGACTCTTTCTGTTAGAAAAATGATACACCAAAGCAAATCACAGCAAGGTACTCCTACTGTCTGTGTCGTCTTGGTTGACCAGACCGGTAAATTCAACCTTTTTTTGGGTTATGCTTATGATGGCTTTCCCTTGCGTAAATCCTGACACTGGGACAAATGGGTGAAATATGACTTGTTATAAGCTTTGAACAAACCCATTCTTCCATATGTCACAAATCTGAGCTGATAAGCTTGGAAAGTAGTAGTTTTCTGTATCAGAACAACAATGCTTGGTCATGCGGCTTACCTAATGAATATATTTCATATAAGTTAAACTTTTGTATTACAATAATAACTCTCTGCGGACAAAGTATAGCAATAGCTTTCAATTATTTATCAACTCCATTAGAATAATGATCATTGTCAACTTCTTCATTGAAATATTGAATCCATCACCCACTACTTAGCCTGTTTTATCCCAACTCTCTACAAACAGAGAGAGAAACCAGAGAGAGAGAGAGAGAGAGAGATGAAGACAACCCAATTCATAGTTTTCATCCTCATCATCACCACCATCTTTGGCTTATCAGCCAAAGTGAATTCAGAGACAGATTCTTGCAGCTCAAGTCTCAATCTGCAGAATGCCAATTTGCCCTTTGATGCAGCTTCCCTCCACTGCCTTTCTGTTTGGGATGCTCACAATTACATCCTCAGAGTAAGTCAACCACGCCTTCTAGCTTTCAAGATTAACACATATAATCTGCATATTCATCTTAGGCTCATTTGATAATGATTCTGGATAAGCCAATAATCACTTCTATGGAGAATCTCTCCATATAATCACCTTATAACAGATCCTTAATTACAACAATAATCATCATCATCAAGGTGGTCTAATGGAAAATCTCCATTTTTTTTTTCTGCAGTACTCACAGACCTCATCAAACATATGGACCTTTGTCCTCTCAACACCAGCTGTAAACTCATTCATAGCAATTGGGTTCTCAAGCAATGGACAGATGGTGGGGTCCAGTGCAATTGTGGGGTGGGTGTCCTCAACAGAACGCACGATCAAACAATATTTCTTGGGTGGGACTTCAGCAAACCTTGTGGAGCCTGACAAAGGGAACCTTCAGGTTGCTAGCAACTTCTCTTTAATTACATCTCAGTCCTCTCGTCTGTACCTTGGCTTCCAGTTGGAGACCAGCCAGCCACAGACAAGGCTCCTATACTCTGTTGGGCCAGATGGGTTTCTGCCTGTGGCACCAAACTACAGGTTGATCGAGCACAGTGACAAGTTCTCTACCTCCATAAATTATATCACAGGTGAGTTACATCGTCTCAACTCAACCCATGTAATTAAAGAGAATTTACCATGCACTCAACGTCCTAAGTTCGATACTCCTTTTTTAATATCACTTGTATCAACCAAACAGAAGAAAAGTTTTTTTTTTTTTTTTTCCCTTCTTGGTGACATGAGGAATTGTGGGTTTTGTGATGCTGACCCTAACATCAGGCTTTAAGTTTGATTGGTGGAACATTGAAAGTAACTGGCTATCTGCTTCTTCGCTCATTTTGTGGTCCTATTAAATTCAAAATCGGTTTGGAATTTGTTTTATATGGAATCAATTAAGTGATAATGGACCCCTTGAATAATTTCATATGATGTATTTGTACCACCTATCTTGTCCTATAATTCAAATCGATTGTGATGTGAAAGCTATATAGGTAGGTTTGGATATATAGAGGCATTGTAATTTATCTCGCTAAACCAAAGTCGTTTGTGAATTTTAGACCACACGTTCTAATAAGAATTAATTTGATTATAAATTTAAATTGATAGTTTGACAATATAGAGCACCGTCTTGTTTGTGTTCAATATGTGTTTAACAATATTTATTTGACAACATAAGTCTGGCAAGACATCATTACCTAAATAGTTCTTCTCTCCATAGGTCAAAGCACATCGAGCTCACAAAGTCCATATTCAAAACTGAGGAAGAGCCATGGAGTGCTGAACATGCTAGGATGGGGCATTTTGCTGATAATTGGAGTAATAGTTGCCCGTTACTTAAAGCCATATGATCCACTTTGGTTTTATCTTCATACTTGCATTCAATCATTTGGGTTTATATTGGGAATAATAGGTGTTGTATGTGGATTTGTCTTGAACAATAAGCTCAATGCTGATGTCTCCACCCACAAAGCTCTTGGTATCATCATTCTTGTGCTTGGATGTCTTCAGGTTTGTCCTCATTCTTTCTTGTTTTTCATCTTTTACCTCATTACATCCCGGGCCATACCCCGTTGTCATGCTGACGTAGTATGAATAGACTAGTGTCACTAGATAACGCTATAGGTTACATATGAAAGATAAAATTTCAATGTGACCGTAACACCATTACATGGTTTGATGTTCGTTGATTATAGGTGATGGCCCTTTTGGTTAGACCAGAGAAGGAGTCCAAAGCACGAAAATACTGGAATTGGTACCATCAAGGCGTAGGAAGGATTCTCATCATTTTTGCAATAGCAAATGTTTTCTATGGAATTCATTTAGGAGAAAAAGGAAAGGCATGGAATGCTGGCTATGGAGCTGTTCTTGCTATTTTAGTTGTTACTGCTGTTATTTTTGAGTTAAGATTGTGGTTTAAAAAATAATGAGTGTTTGTGGGGTACTCTTATTTAATTATTAATTAGCATCGCTAATTGAAAACTTTCTTGTTGATTAGCATAATATTGAATTTGAAGTGATACACACCATTGTGTATATATATTGCCTTTCACAAATTTTTATTATTGCAGTTTAACTAGGGTGGGCACAAAAATGTCCCAACTGTTCAAACCGGCCAAATCAAACTAATTCGAACCGTTCGATTCAGTATTTTTCTTTTTCATATTAAAATAACTTTATAAGGTGACTAACAAGGAGTGATTAACATAAATAAATATTTTCTATATATTCTAATCCCCATTCCAAATGACAAAGAAGTAAAATTAGCATTTTTATTAGATGATTTAGTCACATAGACCTTTCTAGTCTGTGTTTAGATTGGCGATTTGGTAATATCCAGGTGGTATAATGTATACAATACACTGAATAAATAAGATACTATGCATTTTTTTTTTTTTTTTTTTTGAAGAATAAGATACTTTGTATTTTGGAAGAAAAAAAGAAGAAGGTAAGATTCAATGTATGTTGAAGTATTCCATTAGGGTTATTTGGGGAATACTATGTAAGACTAATTTATTTCACATACTATTTTTATATTTTTTTTTATATAAGCAATGTTAAGGGAGTGGGGAATCGAACCTAGGACCTCATACGCAAGGGTAAATGCTTGCCACTTGAGTTACTTTCCATTTCACTTACATTTAAGCTCACGTATTCAGAAAATGTTATGAATCCATCATTCTTCTATACACGCACATTTTTCATGACACGTAAATTTCTAGTACATTAAAATAATTATTGTTCGGTCTATGCATTGTAAGTGAATTTTTATTGATTGTGTGACACGGTGTATGTGCTCAAATAAACTTTAATAAAACTTTTAGTACCTTTAGAATCACTCTGGATTCCAAACCTAAACATAAATACACATAAAATCAGATTCTTAACCATTCTACAACTTCCATGCCATTTTAAAATCCCTTGTTATGGGAATAAATCCAATAATTTTGAACTGTCACCAACCTGACAGTATATAATAAGGTTGTCATCACACTCAAGTTTCCACATCAGTTTCTAGCAACACATTTTCGTTTTCCTCTTATCTTCTCTTGTTTCCTTCCTATCAAACTTACATGTATTGACTGTTTCTAGTGTGGTAAAAACTCTATTGCATTAGCACTATGGCTGATTCAACTCCCCCCAAAAATCACAGTGCTAGCTCAATCACCAGCATGAAGAAAAACCCTCCTGCAGTTCTTGCAGACATGGCCCGACACGATCCAAAGCGGGCGAAGAGGTATAGTTTTCGATGATCTGTAATGCTGAAACACATTTTTCTTCGAAACGCCAGTAATGAACCCTTTAAGCAAATGCAATATGGCTTGAAAAATGTGGCAGGATTATGACGAACAGGAGGTCAGCTATGAAGGCAAAGCAGAGGAAGAAGATGTATGTTAGTGCGCTTGAATATAACTTGGAAAGGTTGTACTGTGAAGCGGCTGCTCTGTCTGCTCGGTTGAATCTATGGATGGTAAATCAACATCATTGGCAATTTGGCACCCTTCAAAGGAGAAACTTAGTATGTAATAAAGGCCATTAACTTTTTTGGTTTTGTGTTTCTTTATTGAGCAGACAGATGCCCTTTACATACATGCAGACAACAAGAGACTGAGGCAATGCCTGCACCACATTGTGCAACAAATTCGATTGCAAGACAGTAAGGACGATAATATTGCAGAATCACAGCCTAATTATTCAACTTGAAAATAAGTTTCTTGACAATGAATTTAGTTCACAGCTAAGGATCAGAGACTAATATTTTTCATGTTTGCTGACAGCCTTGATGGATGAGACTCAAAAAGAGATTCAAGATCTGAAAAGATTTGTTTGGTCACACAAGACCTCAAAAAATTGAATGGAGAGATTGGTCTGGATGAAGGGACTCTGAGCAACTTCTACTCATCTTCTTGAAAATCAGCAATAATATGTAATTGAATCAGCCCTTAGCCACACAGATGTTTTCTTCACAACTTCAGTATGATCTTGAACAGCAGCTGGAGCAACATTGTTCCAGTGGAAATTATTTTCTGAATCCAAAATGGTTATGTTTTTTCATCGACATCGTCGACATTGTCCTTACATTGTCAACATAATATATGTTTCTTGTGTGGCTGTGTCATTCAAATTTGTTTACTAGAATGGATTTGGACTCAGTAAAATAAGAAAGACAACAGTTTAATGGGGTAAGCTCAAAGATTGATTTCACTAATAATCCATATGAAATTCATTACATCGAAGCAATGAAATACTTATCAATCCACCGAATACTGTACTGTAAAATTAATTTCATCATCAATTCAATAAATATTTAGAAAAATTACAACTCCTTTAAGGATATCATAGACATTTTCATGTCAAATAAGTCAAATTTCTTTTCGTCCAATATAATCTAAATGCCCACATAGGCCCCTATACACATTTTTTCTTCTTCCTTGATGGTAACATCACTCCTATAACGTTTGAACAACTCTATTGCTGTTGAAGTAATCCTAGAACAACCGTTCATGTACAGAACAGAGAGCTGTTTGCAACCATTTTGCAAAGCCAGTAATCCACCATCACATAGACTCCGACACCGGTTCACATGGAGTTTCTCCAATTTGTGACAATTCATCCCAATAGAAGACCAACCAACTATTCTGACCCCATGACACAATGCCAAGTTCCATTCCTCAAGTAGTGGACAACCTTCTGCAATTGCTACAATAGACTCATCGCCAACAGTTCTGCACAGCCGAAGGTTAAGAATTTTAAGGCTGAAGGCAAATCCCCTCCCAATTGTTGCCAAACCATTGCCACCATTGAACAAGATTAAACCGGATATATTTAAATATTCAATCCCACCTCCACTTACAATTCCCGAAATGCCCTCTGGCTCAAGCTTACATGATTCAGCTTCTACATAAGCTAAAGTTGATGAACAACCTTTAAAACCAATACCAGTTACGCCCTTACAATGTGATATCTTAACTGCCTGAAGTTGACGACAGCCTTGTGAAAGAGCTCTTAACCCATGATCAGTAATAAAATAGCAGTAAGAGAGATTCACATCCTTTAAAATTGAGCAAGAATTAGCCAAACTTTCTAACCCAAAATCAGAAATTTGGCAACGGTAAAGGCTGATCACTTGTAATGATGGACAACCAGTAGCTACCACAGACAACCCATGATTAGTAATACGAAAACAACATTCCAGAATAAGGGTGTGCAACTTTGACCCATAATTTACCAAATGGTCCAAGCTTGAATCAGGTAGCTCTGTGCAGCCAGACAAGGACAATGAGTGTAAATGCTGAAAGCGAGTAAGCAACCTATGGAGATGATAGGTGCTGATGTTAACATGGTTATTCGAATGTGATAATGAGGAAATGTCAAGCTCTCTGAATGAACATTGAAAATGTAAGGACCGACGGCTAAGATTTTGAATACGAAGACAGCGATGGCAAGTCAAGCCAAAGGATTCGCGGTCAGAGCTAGAATCAAGGCATTGAAAAATAAAAACGAGACAATCATCAGGAAGGTCCATGATGGAAGTAAGAGCATTAGTACTAGAACTACAAGTAGGTTGCATCTTAGCACTCTTCAGAAGGCTGTAGAGCTCGTATTTTTACAGTGAACTTTCTGTAAGCTGAAGTAGATGAGTTGGGAGAGTCAAAACCACAAAGAGCAGAAGAGTCTCCATAACCATAACCAATATGAACCCCACATTTACGGCAGAGGAGTTTAGTCTTTGAACGATAACGACCCCAAGAGACAGGAAAACAGTTTACCTCATCAACCTGCGTGAACCGACTAAGATCAACTGTGAGGAATGAAATAAAACCTTTCTTGACGGACTTTTGATACTCAGAGCCAATGCCAGAACCAGAGGTCAAACGATTTGAAGATGACAAGTTCAGAGGGTATGCACAAGACCCACAACTGTAATGGATTCAAAAAACAAAAACAAAAGAACCAATTTCAGTATAACAATCAAGTTCTGGCATCCATTAAAACAAATTAAAGATAGCAGATCATGCACATTTGGGCAATGTTTAATTTTACTAAACACGGTGCATTTAAACTTTATTTAAAGGTACTTCATAAAGTACTAGAATCAAGTTTTGGGAAACACCCAATGACCCAATGAGATTAGACTGATGAAAGGTCAAACCTTCATCTTCATCACAAATGAATGCAAGTAACTTTTTGGGTTCATCCCAAGTCCCCACCTTTGAAAACAAAAGTTACTAGAGTGAGAAGATTAACATGAAACTTTGACAAAGGATTCAAATTGGGTGAAGAAATGAAATGACAACAGATTCAGATTCAGAACAATGGAATTGGAAAATTACCTATAGGACACTTCAGCTTGGGACATCCTCACTCACCCAAGATCAGACCCTACTTTCCTCCGATTCATTGAAATAATTGTTGCCAATACCAGACCAAAGTTGTCTCTTTTCTTTGGGATATTCGTAAATTCTGTTCTTACCTGGTCAAGGGATTTGCCGGCTTGTCATGTGAAACTGGAGAGACTCTGAGAGATGACAAGTTCTTAGACCCAAACAATGTACATGGGCTGGAAGACTTGGGCTGGTTCTGGCCTGCCTTGAACTATTTATTTAATTTTTTTATTATTAAGAATACTGCTTACCTACTTTCCTCTAAAGAGATACTCCACTTCCTTGCGAATCATAATTTGACACATATACAAAAATAATTCATAAAAAATATAAAAAGAAAAAAAGTAATTTATGTTTTAGCCACAAAAAAACTTTCACTTTTGGAAAAAGCCAAAATTTTTTCAAAAAAGATAGAAAAACCTCTCAACTTTCAAATCAAAGACATGCAAATGTAAAGAATTCCTTAAAAAATCCAAAAATAAATAAGGGCAATTTTGTCTATTTTGGCTTCTTTTAAAAAACTTATCTCTCCTTTAGGTTTTTCTAAAGTCTCCCAAAAAAAAAAGTTATGCACATATGTCACATTGTTATTGGTTGGAATGTAGGAACTCCTATTTACATGATAAAAATAAAAGTATTTTCCTTTTATTAATGTAACCTTGAATTTCATTTGTATTTTGAATAGTTTACCATATACATCATTCTAATTTCTAATTTTTTAAAAGGCAACACTTAGCAAATAAAAAATAATTTTTTTCAAAAGGGAATTTTTGAATGTTTCCAATGACGTATGTCAAAGGGAGGTGCCAACCATTGTCATGTTAGTTCTTTTCTTATTGATCAATACATCAAGGGGCGTAATGGGAAATTTCTCTGCTTTTTTTGGATGATACGTATACTAAATTACTAATTAAATTCTTGAGTGCCATGAGCCCAAGTAACCTTAGGCAGTGTTTGTAAACTTTGTATGGTGTAACAAGATGATGTAAGGTAAGAACTTACTTAGTGTGAGACAAATTTTCCTTGTTGGCCTAAACAATCCCTAGTTCTACACAAACTATTTGGCAGGAATTCTCATAGTAGAGATACCTTTCTTCCTTATTGCTGCAAAGCAAGGTATTTTGACAACTTGTAATAAAGCTTCAACCTTTTTGAGTGAACAAGAAAACTTAAAACTTTGGGTTTATGGTAGCATCTTTTCCATTTCAACCTCAATCATAGCCATTTTGGCGACCTACAAACATACAATATAAAAGGGACAAAAAACTCCCTCATCAAAAAGCTAAATGATTGTCAAAACTTACACATTATTTAACAAGTATGTTTGCAAGTAAAATATTGAGTCACATTCAAATGCTGAATCGCAAGATGTGAGATGTTGGGCGACCTGCAATACATAGTTAGTCATCTAGCTTTTCCTTTGCTTACTAATATATTATTTGATGATCCCAACATGAATGAGAACTTTTCTATAAACGTGATATAAATCTTGTTCCATCCTCGTATGATTAGGGTATGTGTTGGGAATGATTTTGGAAGGACTAAAGTCACTTTCTAACAACCAAAAGTTTAGAAGTACTTCTGAATCATAGAAGCGTTTTCTGGATATGTGCTTCTCCATGAAACACTTGGATTTTTTTTATAAATTTTTTAATATCTTTATAAAAAAAAAAAAAAAGTACTTATAAATAGAAGTGCTTAATAAAGAAGCAATTCGAAACAAGTCCTTACTCACGAGACAAAAAGAAAAGGAACAAACAGGGTGTATGTAAGGCCAAGTCCAGCGCTAGAGGCTGGCCCAGGCAAAAGGCAAGAAGGAGCCCGAGTCCAGCTCCAGCGCAACAAATCCAGCCCGGGCAAGCTGCGGGTCCCACGAGCCCGGGCAGGCCCAAGGGCGAAATCAGACTGGGCTCGAGCCCGAGTTTCGCTGACGTCAGCGCACCAAAAAAATCCTAAAAAATCCGAAAAAAATTCTGAAATTTTTTTAAAAAAAATACCAAAAATGTATGTATTTTTTCCCTATAAATACCTAACC
Organism: Prunus dulcis; assembly: GCF_902201215.1. Taxonomy (NCBI): domain Eukaryota; kingdom Viridiplantae; phylum Streptophyta; class Magnoliopsida; order Rosales; family Rosaceae; genus Prunus; species Prunus dulcis. The sequence goes on along the minus strand of NC_047657.1, from coordinate 15,918,525 downwards.
ATTTTATCTACTTTCAACACCAAATCTTCATACAATTTCTTCTCCATACAATATTTTAGAGAGTGAAAATTTTATCGGAAATCTGAGATTATAATTTTTATTAATGAATATCCAAAAATTTTATCTGGAATAAGACACGTGGCAACCGAGATTCACATCCGAAAATCTTATCCGAAAATTTAATTACAAAAGATTATCAAAATTAATGATTTAAAATATAAAAAAAATAGGAAATAAAGTACAATGAATAGTAATTGCCCTAGACTTGCCCTAGACTTTGCCATTGTGGGTGGAACCACAAATGGCAAGGCTGACACTATTCACGTAAATAGTGTCAGCCCTTGCTTGCCCTAGCTTGCCCTTACCTTAGACTTTGCCCCAAGGGGTGGAGTTGCTCTAATGCACATTCTTTTGTACTTTCTTTAGCCCAAGTCCCCAAAAATTGGGCTAACACAGTGGGTCATTAGTTGCTTGTACAAGCCCAAGGCAAAAGAGTAATTATTTTGGTCTTATGGCAAGAGCCATTCATTTGGGAATTGGGAAGATGAGGATTGAGATGGCCCACTGAGTGGTGTACAGACATCGGTGGTGAGCAGCTGATAGATAGATATATAGATTACTTGCAGATATATATACATACATATAATATATATATATATATATATAAAAACTATAAACTCGCCAAAATTCATTTTTCACAATAGTCAATAGCTCAATAGGGTTGTGAAATCGCCATAGCGAGCGAAGCGAGCGAGGATCTCTCTCTCTCTCTAACTTCTTCAAGTCTCGGAAGTATTCGCTTCTTTGCGTGTTCCGAAGGACCTCCTCTGCTTCACTCTTCCACTTCAATCTACCACATCGCATCAGGATCAGGTTCGAAAAATTCACACTTGCCCCAATCGCTTGTATACATTTGTGTGTATTTATGTAGTTTCAGTTTTGATCTTCGATTGGTTTCTGATTGGTGATTGCTCTGTTTCTTGGTCGATTTAGGTGCTCCAATGGCTTCTGCGCAAAAGGATTTGCCTGCGGCTGGTATGCTGCTACGTTGTGTCACACTGCCCATTGTATTGGTTGTGTATTGATTTGAATTAGCAATTCAAGTTTAGCTGGATTTCTGTAATTCTGCTGAGTTTGATTGATCTGGAACCTATCTATATAGGAGCTAGATTGGGATTGGATGTAGAACAGTGGGATTGGGATTGGGCGTAGGAGTTAATACAGAGAGCTCTTCTTTTTCCTTTTTTTCAGGTTATAGAAAAAGCTTGGAGAGTTTAGTGTTTAATTTGTTTTGATTTTCAAGTTTTGATCAAAGGATGCTTCCTACAGTAGCCTAGTGGAGGAAATTTTATGAATTGGTTTTTTATTCAGATTTATAGCTCCGAGGGTAGAGTTGAATGGTGATGCAATTTGTATGGTTTCATGTTTCTCACTTGCGTAGGGGAAATTGAGGGTTTTGTTGTACTAATGCATATTTCGCTTCATGAAAGTGATTATTGTCATAGAAAATACTGTAGTTATCCTTATCCTGTTGTTAAAAATCTGGAGGAATATTTAAACTATATGATTCGGGGTTATGCCTGTTCTTAACACAGTACAAGTAAATTATGGTTTCATTTTAATTTACTGTGTTTTGTTATAGTGGAGCTTGATAATTGGTTGGTTAGATAATTGTGTAATCGCGACTGGATGAAAATGGTGTCAAATACATGGACTTTAAGATTTTGAGTATGCGGTTCTCATGTTTATCTTATCTTTCCCAGGTGAAAAGCCAGTTTCAACAGAGAACAAAAGCTCCAAATCTGAAACAGAGGTCAAAAGTCCTAAGTCTGAAACTTCCTCTGGAGATTCACAGTCAGGACAAACAAGAGCTGCCCCTTTCCAACTTCCAGAAGCCGGATTTGCTGCTCCCAATCCTTTTGATTTCTCTGCAATGACTGGCTTGCTGAATGTATGTCGCACTTTTATTGCCTTTTTGAGTTTTAAAAACATTTGAACGACTGAGTTGGGAATGAAGTAAAAGGAGTCCTTTCTATGCATTACATATGAAGAATAAATGTTTGTAGGATAGAAGTTTCTTTTGATCAATTAGTAGTAAACAATATATATTTATTAAACTCTCCCTCATCCTCCCCCACTGCACATAGGCTTTCTCCCTGAAAAAAAATTGAATTGTTTATAGAATGGGGGTAAGCTGGATGCTGGCAGACATCATGCCTCGATGGTAAATTGGGTGTTGGTGTGCCAACCCTGGTCCAATGGCGTGAAAAACCTTAATGTCTGGGTGAGCCAAATTTGATGATGAGGAAAAAGTATTAAAATTTTGTCCAAAATTCAAGAGGCTAGTCAAAATGGAATTTTTTAAATTTTGGTCCCTTTATATAATGGCTCAAGTACTCATGTACCTTACACTTTCTTTTTGGTGTTATATTTATATGTTATTTTATTTTTGTTCTCACGAGTTGAGAGTATGAGTTCTGAAGTTCAGTCAGTCTCTGGTTTTTGCTAACAACTGTCCTATATGTGATATGCACAGGATCCAAGCATTAAGGAACTAGCTGAACAGATAGCAAAAGATCCTTCATTCAACCAGATGGCAGACCAACTTCAGAAAACTTTTCAAGGTGCAACAATTGACGAGGGTGTCCCTCAATTTGATAGCCAACAGTATTATTCCACCATGCAACAGGTTATGCAGAATCCTCAATTCATGACCATGGCTGAGCGCCTCGGTAATGCATTGATGCAGGTATGCATTCTTGTTTTTATTCGTCCGTGTTATACAAGGAAGTTGCCTGGTTGGTAGAATTTCAATCTTATTAATTTTGCTACCCCAGGATCCATCTATGAATACCATGCTCGAGAGTTTGGCAAATCCAACAAACAAAGATCAGCTTGAGGAACGTATGTCACGTATCAAAGAAGATCCTTCTTTGAAGCCTATTTTAGAAGAGATAGAGACTGGTGGTCCAGCTGCCATGATGAGGTAAGTAAAGCTATTTTTTTTATAGGATGGTTGAGCTATAACTTTTTCTGTCTTGGCACATGGTATTGGGGTTTAGTTTAACTGATTGTGGACTTTGGTTGAGCTAAAGAGGAAATTCTGCTGTTTCAGATACTGGAATGATAAAGAGGTTTTGCAGAAGTTGGGAGAAGCAATGGGTCTTGCAGTTCCAGGAGATGCAGCTACTTCTGCTGACAATTCTGGACCAGAAGAAGTAGAAGATGCTGGAAATGAGGATGAATCAATCGTTCATCACACTGCTAGTGTTGGTGATGTGGAGGTAGAACAAACCATTATCTGATCCTATCCCCTTCATGTGCCATTTGGTTGGTTCTAATTGTTAATAAGAAATTCTGCAATTGAAAAATGATTATGATTAAAGGAAAATGTTGTTCTTTTAATTGAAATCAGAAAATTATTCGCAAATCTTTACCAGGGTACCATAATACTCTTGAATCTGGAGAATCAATCGTCTTGCCTGGATAGTATTGTGGTACTGGTAAAGAGTTACATTATATTGTTTAAAACTTTTCTTTCAAACTCATGTTTCTCTACCGCTAGCTTTTCATGTTAATTAGGCCTATTAGTTTTGTTGGAGGAGTTTGAATTTTCAGTTAAACTATGAATTAGATATTTGCACTATTCTTATTACTTTAGAATTCTATATCAGGAAATATGCCTCCCTGCTAAACTTTAATTTGTATATTTTGTATGGGTTTGGTCCAAGTTATCAGATGTGCAAGTGTTTATGTTTTCACTCTGTCAATTAGGGTTTGAAAAGTGCCCTAGCCTCTGGTGCTGACAAGGATGAGGAAGATTCAGAAGGAAGGACAGCACTGCATTTTGCTTGTGGATATGGTGAGGTATGATAATCTTTATAAGTGTAGCTTCCCCTGTCATTTTACTCACTTATATCTGCAAAGCCAATAATTGTTATCATTGGGTGATGACCTTCCGTGCATATGGGGTAGTCGTGCAGATCCAATACGAGGTACTGCGAAAACCAATTTTTGGAAGAAATGCATGCATGAATAAAAAGGAGTGGGGGTGATAGAGTTCTAGAAATGGTTTTCTGCTTTTGATATATGGAGGTATTTAGATACGTATCATTTCATTTCATTGCAGGTGAATTGTGCTCAAGTACTTCTTGAGGCTGGAGCAAGAGTGGATGCTCTGGATAAGAACAAGAACACGGCGCTTCATTATGCAGCCGGTTACGGCAGGAAGGAATGTGTGGCTCTTCTATTAGAGAATGGCGCTGCTGTGTAAGAGACACATTTGTTCCTTAATCTTTTAATTTCGAGCCATTCTATTATGCTTACTAGTACTTAAATCGTTTCGTTTTTGGCATCTCCAGCACTCTCCAGAACATGGATGGAAAGACTCCGATCGACGTTGCGAAGCTGAACAGCCAAAACGATGTGCTAAAGTTGCTCGAGAAGGATGCCTTCCTGTAATTTCATAAAAGTCATGGAGGCATATGCTGCAGTTCTGGGATGTTAGGCGTATGTCGGTTTGGGATTTTGGATCCAATCTTTGGCTTGGATCAGCAGCAGCGTGAGGAGATGTAATCAGCACCACAACTTTATGCTTTGTCCATGTTATCTTTTGCCTTTTCTGGTTCCTACATTGCTAGAATTTGTTAGTAAACAACATAAACGTTTTGATGGCAGACATGGAATGTGTTGTGTGCAAAGTAGCTTCATTATTAATTTATTACTTTTGCTATTTCATTTGACTTGTGGGTAAATAAAAAATAATAATAATAAAAATAATATTTTGGTATTGGTTACACATTTTCAGACTAATACTACCTCAACAAAGGCTTAGCCCTGTTTGGTGGCCTGGATTAGATTTCTCTAATTAAGGACTGTTTGAGAGTGCTAAAAGCGCTTCTTAACAACTAAAGGCTTGTGGGAATGCTTTTGAAAGAGCTATAAACTCTTTCGGACAACTAAAAGCACTTATGATAGTGCTTAATAGAAAAACTTGACGGGTCATAAAGCGCTTTCTGAAGAAGCATTTGATTTTCTAACTCTTAAGTGCAGTTTTAATAATTTTTGACGTTCTTCTAAATTCTAGAACAACTTAAAAAGGCCTTTATGAATAAAAGTGATTCTACAAAAGCAATTTCAAATTCCAAATGATATAAAACAAAAGAAAATTGAAAGATCTTCTCTTGGCATATTGATTTTGGATGTGCCTTGCTATCAATTAATGCCCAAACAATGAGAGCCCAAACTTGGATCGGGCTGCCTTATACATTGGGGGAGTGGGTGTTTCTTGTCTGTGATGTAATTTGATTAAAAGGCAAATTTTGGCTAACGTTTTATTTTTCAATATTTGCCTTCTCTTTTATTTATAATAGATTTTTGTCTCGCCCATACGTGTGTGTATGCCATTGCCAACAGACTCTTCTTTTATCCTTATCTAAAAGATTTTTTGTTTTTTTTTTAACTCAAATAAGATATTTTTTTAATTGGACATGAAGTCTTATTTCCTTTTTCTAAGTAATTTATATTGTAATAGATTATTGTTTTGCGTATTTGTCCATTAAATTGAGTATTGATCTTTTGAAATTTTTTCTTAAATGAGCTAGGTTATGTGAAAATAATTTGAAACATCATAAGGTGTTCGTATAATATCTAAAATTTCAGAAACTTATGAAAATATCGAAAATCTCAAAGAGTCTTGGTGTAAATAAATAGGTGTAATTCTCTGTGTATGTAGTAAATAAGAAAGCATTTCTAGAAAGTATATACTATAAATATGCTCTTAATAAATGAGATCATTTTATATGAATTTGGCGTGTGAGTCGGGTCGGTGGTGCTAGGCTGCTGAAAACGGTTCACTCCCTTTTCTGGCTTACAGCAATTCACACTTTTTGTTTTATTTATTTATTTATTTATCAGATACAACAATTCACCTAAAATCAATCTAAATTCTTCACAATGATTGTGGAGAAAAGACAGGCAACCGGATAAGGTGGTTTGTTTTTTTCTTAATTGTTTGGCTGGCAAATCAACTCCTCACCAATTTTATTTTTTATTTTATTTTTGCTTGCATACTGAAAAAGAGCTTTAAAATGTGAATAAATAGGAGTAATTAAAATTTTCTTTTTCATAATGAAACTGATGAAAATGATATCCAATCGAATGCGGGTTTTTTTTGGACTTGATTTGTTTTTCTTAATAAATAATTATTTATCGGCCTTGATTGAATAATTTACTGGCTTCATGCATTCTTATAAATAGTATAAAGTTAACAAAGCACCCACTAGTATAGTTATTTTGAATAATTTCTTCTTCAGATAAAGTCCTGGATTCGAGTTCTATCATCCGTCTAGTGTATATAAGTTTAATATATCATCACCGCTCTTAATAATAATAAAATCCTATAAATAAATAATTAAGCGGTACAAAATTAGTATAGTTGGGTTGGGTTTTGTCTAGCTCACCGGCTTTCAAGCCTATAATTATTAATTATTGGGTTTCTTTCTATCAGCTGACCTGTTAAGCCGCCTCCACACGTTGCACAAAATTTTGGGTTTCAATGGAACAAGCTAACATATGAATTTATTATTAAAACATATTGGGTGATTCTATTGTGTACGATTGGCATGTATGTAGATGTAAAATCTATTGTAATCAGCTGTGATTTAAATAATGACTGGTTTATGAACTGCAATATCTCCTCTCCAGATAGATGTTACGGTGAATCGACTATATAAAATGTGCTTATATTAATTATTGTGAACCTAAACATAGAATAGGCGGTAGAGATGATTATGTAGCACCTTAACATGCATAAGTCTAGAAATAGTGACGTCTGCTATTGCAAATTTGAGCGACGAATGGGTCTAAATTACTTCGAAACAACGAATCGAATCAAATTTACTGTTTCGTTGTGATGTATATGACCACATTTGCATGTCTTTTTTTTTTGTTATCAAAGTTAAAAAGAAAAATAAGACTTTTCTCGAACACACCTGATATTATTAACTTGTAAATCAAAACTCCTTTTTTATTGAACTAAACTCCGTCAACCAAATGCCTAATTGAATCTATCATTCCTCTCCCACTCAATGGAAGTCTCCTTGGTAGTGAAGAAAAAAAAAATAAAAGAGAAATAATAAGACGCGGAGTCAAACATACATAGTTGGGTTGTTAAAATAGTATAATTGAAGACTTTGTTGACGATGGGAATGATTTCCAACTGATATTGCAAAGTTGCCAGATAATTTTAGGGCCCTCAAAAACATGGTGCCGGGTCAAACGAGTAAAAGAGAAATAAAAATGGGGACTTTTGGGGATTGTGAAGGAGAATTTCGAAACATAAGAGAGTTCGTAGGTTGCTTCCAATTTCTCACATCGTACTAATTCTGTGTTTCATTATAATTTTTCTCGCATCTGTGTCTGTTCATGCATGTTGCATTGCCTCCATTCAACCCAAAATAAATAAAATCAAATAAAAATAATGAATTAAACGCGTGAGTAAGCATTTGGCAAAGCACAGGAAACGTAAAGGCAAATTCTGGAGTGTCTCCTTTAATCATGCTTACACTCGTATTTAATTAACACTTCACTTTTATTTAAATGTTATTGTGCTTTGGTAAAAGAAAAAGGTGAAACAGTGAAAAAGAAAGTTGAGGGCGTAAGTAAAACGTTGGGAAAAAAGGAAACATTCAGATGAGGTAAATATAAAAATCACTTTAAATTATTCGAGAGCAAAATTTGGAGACAAAAAAATCCACATGAATTAGTAAATTCTCAAAACAGAAGCGAGCCGGCCATTTCTATAGAACACGTTCAAACTTTCCTTTTTCTGAATAGAAATAAATGAAATTTTACTTTGATCTTATTCCGTATAAAAACTCTTATTCTAATTATATGTATTCAAAATCGCAAATTAAATGGAGTGAATCGTGAAGTTTTTCTTGTTACTATAACAAAATTTGCCAAAGTTGGAATAAGATTGGGAAAGGGGAAGGGAGGTAAATCCTATGAAGCCCACTTACTTTGAGGTCAATAATTATAAGATTGATATCTATTAATTGTAATGGAGGGGAAGGCCATGAGGGTAACATGCTGGTTGCTGAGAGAGACAGCAAAAGCAAAAAAAGGAAAAAAAAAAAAGAAAAAGAGAGAGAGAGAGAGAGAATATGAGGCCAGCCAATAGAGCCTAGCCTTCACCTTTGTCTTTTACATTGGGTTTTTGCCGTTGTATATGTTTATATAACTCAAAAACTCTTGCTGGCTCTCAGAGGGAGGTGAGGGACTTCTGCAGCCTGCAATTCTGTCTGCTTTGGTTGTCCACCTCTCTTCATATTGTTGCATAAACAAAGAAAAAAAAAAACAGAAAACGGTTTGTTGATTTGAGCTTGGATCTGAGAAAAAAAATGGAGAAGGAAAAGAAGTCTCCAGTTTCTGATGTAGGAGCATGGGGTATGAATATTGTGAGCTCTGTGGGCATTATCATGGCCAACAAGCAGCTCATGTCCCCTCACGGCTTTGCTTTTGGCTTTGGTCAGTTCGTCTTCTTCTTCTTCTTCTGTAATTTTGACTATATTGAGACTGCATCAATTTGCTCTGTTTGCTCTATCTTCTTCTTCCAACTTCAGATCTGGAGTAGAAATATCTGTTGATGGGTTTATAGTATTTTCCTTGTTTTCTTTCAATGAATTTTGGGTTTCCTTTATCTTCCTTGAATTGTTCTTCATCAGTTTTATCTGATTTTATGACCCAAATTGGGGTAAAGAACATTGAATTGTTGCAGATATGATAATCCTGAGGATGAACCGCATTGAATTATTGTTTTTGGACTCATGTTTTACAAGGAGCCAAAATTCAACTAGATTTTTTTTTTGGTAACAAAAATTCAACTAGATTTCAATATAATATGACGTGCTCTTGGACCATTATTTGCCACTTATGGCATTTACTGTTATGGCTAGCCTTTTCTGACCAGAGGTTCGGATCTAGAGAGAAATGAGAGGGGTTGAGTCTCCATTGATCTGCCCATTGACTCGGCTAAGGCTGGGGCAAAGTACCTAGGGTGAGGTGCAAAGTAGATAAGGTGGGGGGCAAAGCGTTTGTTAAAATGCCTCAAAGAACTTAGGCAAGCAAGCAGCTGGTAGTCGGGCGATGTGGGCTTTTTCTCCTGGATCCTTCAGTGTCTCTCATAATTCCCTGTAGATCTAGCTACATTTTAAAAGAAATTGGGATTTCATATAATTATGCTTGGATTATGACCTCGATTTGTAAGGTGATCTCATTAGATGTGTTTGCAAGACCGTAATTGAACTCTTTGGTAAATCGGTTTCCTGCAATTGATGATAGTATATTTTTCTCTCCAGCCACAACTTTGACTGGCTTCCACTTCTCTGTTACCGCATTGGTTGGTCTGGTGTCAAATGCCACTGGTTACTCTGCATCAAAGCATGTTCCTTTGTGGGAACTTGTTTGGTTCTCACTTGTAGCCAATGCTTCAATCACTGGAATGAACTTGAGTCTCATGCTCAACTCTGTTGGATTTTATCAGGTGAATATCATTATGTTAGCATGACCATTTCCTTTGCCGCACAATTACCTTCTCAGATCTGACCTTGTTCATTGGTATTATGGTGTAGATATCGAAGCTGAGCATGATTCCCGTGGTATGCATGATGGAATGGATTATTCATGGAAAACATTTTTCAAGGGAGGTCAAGATGGCTGTGGCAGTGGTGGTTGTAGGTGTGGGAATATGTACAGTGACTGACGTGAAAGTTAATGCCAAAGGTTTCCTCTGTGCTTGTGTGGCTATCTTGTGTACATCCTTACAACAAATTGTGAGCATTTCTCAATTTCCTCCTTCTTATAAGTTATATATACTATGAATCTGAGGTTAGGCATAAAAACCTTGAGATATTTGTTCGTCTCTGACATTCTTTTGTTTGAGGAACAGTCAATAGGTTCCTTACAGAAGAAATACTCAATAGGCTCTTTTGAATTGCTTAGCAAGACAGCCCCAATCCAAGCTCTCTCCCTTCTTGTTCTTGGTCCATTCGTTGATTACTTTCTTACTGGAAAACTTCTGTCAGAGTACAAGTTTTCTTCTGGTGCATTTGTAAGTGCTTCTTCTTTTATCTGAACTGCAATCGCCGTGTTTATGAGGAAACAAATTTCTAATGAAGCTTCTGTCTAATTGCAGTTTTTCATACTACTCTCATGCTCCCTAGCCGTATTTTGCAACATCAGTCAGTACCTCTGCATTGGACGCTTCTCAGCAGTCTCATTCCAGGTTTTAGGCCACATGAAAACAGTATGTGTCCTGACATTGGGGTGGCTACTCTTTGATTCACAGCTCACATTCAAAAACTTGCTCGGAATGGCTCTTGCGGTTCTTGGCATGATAGTATACAGTTGGGCTGTGGAGGCTGAGAAGCAACCCAAGATCCTCCCTAGTACAAGAGACAATCTGTCAGAGGAGGACCTGAAACCATTGAAGGATGGAATAGCAGAGAGTCCATTGAAAGACACAGAGCTTGGCGAGTCTAAGGTATAGGCTTATCACAGGGCAAAAAGCTTTTTCTTGGACTCATCTTATGCCCCTGCTAAAGTACATGTTTTGACATTCATCTGCTCATGCAGCAGAGTCTTACAATCTAATTCTATTTATTCACAAAATATGTTCAATTTTTTTTATCTATTTATTTTGTCAGAAAGCAATTAATAATGAATTTTAGGCTGAACCAGTTGTTGATGGTCGTAAAATATTTGTATATGCATTTCAGTATTGAGAAAAAGTACAATTAATTAATGCTTTATTTATTTTTTTCATTGTGTTGTAGGCTTGTAGCCAATATTTGGAGTAATATTAGTGAATGTGAATGTGTGCATCAACAATATTTTCCATGTTAGAAATCAGCAAAACCATTCTTTTCTTTCCCACACTTTCTCGGCCACCAAACAAGTTGATTAAGAAAAGCTCAAGGAATGTTGTATCACTTGGAGTATAATTCATTTTTTTCATAAAGGGAAAATTGCATAACCGCCATTTTTGGTTGAACTATATAAAGACGTTCTATAAAAATTAATTTGGTTGATCCACTTAAAAAGACAATAAGTTTTGTAATTACGGGCGTAAAATATGAATGCATGTTGTTCATGTGTAACCACTAATACTTGAGATTAGCAACGTAGAGGTAATGAGTTACGATTAGGTTCAGTTTAATATATTATAACTTTGATAAATAAATAAATAAAACCTAACTGTTAACTATAAAACAATTCGGAAACACCAAACAAGTGATTGTGCGGTCCACAAACTTGAGATACATAAAATTTAAAAATAAAAAAAAAATAAAAAAAACTCCACGATCGGGTTAGGTAAACCTAGAAACATGACATGAAATGATTCCCAATTAGGCCCAAAAGTTTTCAAGACCTAATATTATTACAGAGATTGAATTTTTATTTTTATTTTTAAAATTTTTGCTAAGAAAAAGGAAATTACAAGTTCTTTCCTCCTCTGTATGCAAAATCAATTAATTTTCTTTTTCCCTTCCACTTCAGACCCTTTTCGAGATCCCAATATAACTTTTACTATGTGTGATTATGGAAGAGTAACATATTATTGATCAAAGAATTCATGCGTTTTTGTTTTGTATTCGTTAAACGCCTTCGAGAAATTCCACCCAAATCTGCAGAGCCTTGGCACGCTGTCTGCTCTGGTTGATTGGCTTGGAATTTGTAAAAAATGGAGGAGAAGAAGAAGTCTTCAGTGTCTGATGTAGGAGCGTGGGGCATGAATATTGTGAGCTCTGTGGGAATTATCATGGCCAACAAGCAGCTCATGTCCCCCCATGGCTTTGGCTTTGGCTTTGGTAAGTTCCTCTTCTTCTTCTTGTTTTAACTGTGCTGTGTTTTCTTTTAATTTCAGATCTGAAGTAGACATCTTTTTTTCATAATTCATATTCACTTCTTCTCACCATTGATGGGTTTAAAGTATTTTGCTTTGTTATGAATTTTGGGTTCCGTTTTCAACCCTGAATATTGGGTTCCTCTCTAATTTCCTGAGTTCATTTTCGTCTGTTTTGTCTAATTTTATGACCTGAATTGGGGTAAAGTTGCATTCTTGCAGATGCCATATTTTTTTTTGTTTTTTTAAATGTATTTTTAATTTGTTGTTTCTGACACAAAGAGCCAAAATTCAACTAGATTCCAACATAATAATATCCCATGTGCGCTTGGACCATTATTTGCCACTCATGGAATTTTCTGTCATGCGTATAGCCCTTTTTTGGACCTGTCATCATTGCCTGTAGATCTAAGCTACATTTCAAAAGAAATTAAAATTCAACATAATTGGGCTTGGATTATGACCTGATGCATATGGTGATCTCATTAAAGGCGTTTGCAAGCAAAAAAACTTACTTGTAACGTGGAAAAGTTATCGTATGTGTCATTGTATTTTTGGCAGGGGGGCAAAAACTGTTATACCCGTTTCACGAGAGTTTCTCTCGTTTGCAAGAGCATGCCTATGTCACAACACACACATAAACTGAATTCTTTGGTAAATTGATTTCCTGCAACTGATGAAAGTGTATTTTTTTACTCCAGCTACAACTTTGACTGGCTTCCATTTTTCTGTTACTGCATTGGTTGGTTTGGTGTCAAATGCCACTGGCTACTCTGCTTCAAAGCATGTTCCTTTGTGGGAACTTGTTTGGTTCTCACTTGTAGCCAATGCCTCAATCACTGGGATGAACTTGAGCCTCATGCTTAACTCTGTTGGATTTTATCAGGTGAATAACATTTTAATAGCCTAACCATTTTGCTTGAGGCAGAGTTGCCATCTGAGTTCAGACCTTGTTCTATGGTATTATCGTGTAGATATCGAAGTTGAGCATGATTCCCGTGGTATGTGTGCTGGAATGGATTCTTCATGGAAAACATTTTGCAAGGGAAGTCAAGTTGGCTGTGGGAGTGGTGGTTGTAGGTGTGGGAATATGTACAGTGACTGACGTGAAAGTTAATGCCAAAGGTTTCCTCTGTGCTTGTGTGGCTATCTTGTGTACATCCTTGCAACAAATTGTGAGCACTACTTAATTTTTCTCATAAATTATTTATACTATGAATCTGAGGGTAGGCATAAAAACCTTGAAATAATGGTTGACAACATTCTTGTTGTTTGAGGAACAGTCAATAGGTTCCTTGCAGAAGAAGTATTCGATAGGCTCTTTTGAATTGCTCAGCAAGACAGCTCCAATACAAGCTCTCTCCCTTCTTGTTTTTGGTCCGTTCTTCGATTATTATCTTACTGGAAAAGTTCTATTGGAGTATAAGTTGTCTTCTAGTGCACTTGTAAGTGCTTCTTATGCATATTAATCTGCAATTTCTGAGTTTGTAGAAACAAAATTCTAATGAAGCTTTTGTGGAATGCAGTTTTTCATACTACTCTCCTGCTCCTTAGCAGTTTTCTGCAACATCAGCCAGTACCTCTGCATCGGACGCTTCTCAGCTGTCTCATTCCAGGTTTTAGGTCACATGAAAACAGTGTGTATCCTGACGTTGGGGTGGCTACTCTTTGATTCGGAGCTCACACTGAAAAACTTGCTTGGAATGGCTCTTGCTGTTCTTGGCATGGTAGTATACAGTTGGGCTGTGGAGCAACCCAAGACCCTCCCTATTACAAGAGACAGTCTGTCAGAAGACGATCTGAAACCATTGAAGGAGGGAATGACAGAGAGTCCATCAAACGACGCGGAGCTTCGTGAGTCTTAAGTGTAGACTCACCATTATTGGACTCATTTTGTTTTACCTTCATTCCATGCCCCAGCAAGATATGAGATAAGCACAGGTTTTGGCATTCATCTGTTCATTCGGCACAGGCTTTCCGCATCTGATTCTATTTTTTCACGAAATATGCTCGATTTTTGGTCTCTATTTATTTTGTCTGAAAGGAATTAATAATGAAGTTTAGGCTGAACCAGTTGTTGATGGTTGTAGAATACTTGTATATGCATTTCAGTATCAGTACTGAGAAAAAGTTCAATTAATGAATGCTTTATTTCTTTTTTCACTTTAGCAAAACCATTTCCCTCCCTTTTCCCACATTTTCTCGTTCACCAAACAAGTTGATTCTGTGAAGATACTGGGGGCTTTGCCACTGACAATATAATATTTCAGCCAACTTAAAGATGAAAACTGACCTAATCAATTTTGCACTTGCCAGTCTTCGCCCTTTAACATGAGTTCGTCACTGGTCAGTGTCCAATTAGTTATGAAATTTGCATGACACTCAGCTGTCTAAATTCTTTATTGGTCTAAAAGTAACAAATAAATCAATAAACAAATAAAAGAGTCTCACTGTTATTATTTTATCACTTTGTCAAAATCACTTTGCGGCTTTTTTTTCTTTTCAAAATCACTTTGCGCTTGTAGTCACGCTGTTCATCACATCTCTTAATAAACACAAAAAAGATAAGAAGATAAATCCATGTGGAAGTCATTTAAATAAATAGATTTAAGAGAAATGTAATGTGGTGTACAAATCAAAGTTACATGCCGTTTGTATCCATGACATGTTTTGGTGTCGAGTAGAAAAGCTTATTTGTGAAAATGGGAATTGCCCATTTCATCTGCACTGATGGTGTCCCTTTCTGGATGCTCATTTAGTTGTGAAATCACCATTATTGGTGAGAGAATATTGCAAGAAAGAAACACTATCTCTATCCTCTGCAACACTCTGCATGGGCTCTTAGCTTGATCCGAGAAAAGACAGAGGAACTTGATAAGGTACTGCGGTAAGTGTATGTATTTCTTTCATGCTGTTCATTAGAAAAACAACTTTGCAACTTGCAGTTTCTTGCTTGCTTAACCTAATCTCAGAGAAAGAGTAATTAAAAATAGAAATTTGATTATGATATCTAATCCAATTACTTCAACCTTTTACAAGAAATGTACTAGATTCATGCACTGAAAAGTTGCAATGGAGAACAAGTAAGGCTAGAGTTACATTCCTTTTTCAATCAACAGGGTAGAAAGAGACAATGATGAAGTGGATAGCAAGTTTAGATTTTAGATTTGTCAACTTCTAAAAAGAGATAAAAACGTGCACAGAGAGAAAGGTATGAATTGATGAGAGATTGAGAAGGAAGCTTTTAAGAGATAAAGGTATCCAAAAAGAATAGGAATGATTTCTTATCAGATATCTCGACATACTATGTTGTTAAACTGTAAATCGTAACCACATGTTTTACGTTATTCGATATAATCTGAGGTCCTAATAATCATAGTGTGTGAATATAACATGTTATATTACTGACAAGAAAAACTGACCATATCTAAACACAATAATAAGGGATTATGTAACACAAATATTACTCTGCATATTGTTTGTTTTTGTTTTTGTTTTTTGTGTGATGAGATTCTCCATAGTGAAAAGGTGGACAAATAAATGTCAACAAGGGGTTTTAATAATCCCTATCCCAATTGTACTTAAATTTGATTCATGATCATTAACATGTAATATTTAATAATTATTAGGAGATGAGTGAGAGTAACATGCTGGTTGCTGAGAGGGAGACAGCAAAAGCGAAAGAAAGCAATATGAAGCCTGCAGGCAATATCATATGCCAGCCTTCCCTTTTCATGATTTATAGTGCATGTTTTGCCTGTCCTTGTTATAAAAACTCAAACCCTACTCCACTTGGGCCCTGAGGGAGGTCATTAAGTGAGAAGTGCTGCACTAAAAGTAAATTAAAAAAAATTAAACATCTTGAGTGGTGGATAATCAGCTTGGCAATCAAGTTTAAATGGAGATCAAGGAGAGAAAATCGCCATTTACAGTATGTAATGTAGGAGCATGGAGCATGACCGTTGTGAGCTCGGTGGGGATTATCATGGCCAACAGGCAGCTCATGTCCCCTCAAGGCTTTGCCTTCGCCTTTGGTCGGTTCCACATCCTCTTCTTCTTTAACAACATGGAATGAGTTAGTGTCCTACAACATGATTATAAAACCTTTAAATAGCTTCATTGTTTAATTATGCTATAGCTTTCTTTTTGGTACAACAAATGCACTTTGATTGATCCCTCTGGTGGTTCACATCATCATATTACATGTGCATGGAGAGGTCTATAAGAAGTTATTGCAACATTTTGAACCCTATAATCAGCTAATCAAATTAAAATGATGTGTTATTTGACAACCGATCATAATAATTGATGTAACAAGTAAACATCGGCGCATAATGTAACACTACTCAATGAGGATCACCAATGGCCGCAGTACAAGTGGACTACAAAACACCATTTTATAAGATGACTTACTTATTTTTTTTTTTTTTTGCTATTATGTGATAAACATGATTGAGTCTTTTGGTAATTAAAATGGTTTGCTGCAATTGATGTTGGTGTATTCTTTGCAGCTACAACGTTGTCTAGCTTCCACTATTCTCTGACCGCATTGGTGTGTTTGGTGTCAAATGCCGTTGGTTACTCTGCATCAACGCATGTAATTCCTCTGTGGGAGCTTATTCTGTTCTCAATTGTAGCCAATGCCTCAATCATTGCGATGAACTTCAGCCTCATACTAAACTCTCCCGGATTTTTTCAGGTGCATATTATTTTTGGTCCTAAATTACACCTTCTTAATTGGTATAGGCGAATGCTAAAGACAATTGTTCACACGCGCATGGACGATTGTAAGCCATTATTAATTATCGGAGATTCTAATTGTAATTGGCAATCGGTATTATGATGCAGATATCTAGGTTAAGCATGGTGCCTGTTGTATGTGTGATGGAATGGATTCTTCATGGAAAACAATTTTCAAGGAGGGCCAAGATGGCTGTGGTAATGGTGGTTGTAGGTGTGAGTATCTGTACAGTGACTGATGTGAAAGTTAATGCTAAAGGTTTCCTCTGTGCTTGTGTGGCTGTCTTGTGTACATCCTTACACCAAATTGTGTGTATTAATTATTCAAATTCCTCCTCCATTTGGATTATTAGTTTACTAAGAATGTGACACTAACTTGGTTTTTTTTTCCTTTGAGGAACAGTTAATAGGGTCTTTACAGAAGAAATACTCAATAGGGTCTTTTGAATTGCTCACTAGGACAACTCCAATGCAAGCTCTCTCCCTTCTTTTTCTTTGTCCATTCATCGATTTCTATCTCACCGGCAAACTTCTATCAAATTATAAGTTCTCTTCCGGTGCATTTG
Organism: Prunus dulcis; assembly: GCF_902201215.1. Taxonomy (NCBI): domain Eukaryota; kingdom Viridiplantae; phylum Streptophyta; class Magnoliopsida; order Rosales; family Rosaceae; genus Prunus; species Prunus dulcis. Next base: position 15,901,314 of record NC_047657.1, on the reverse strand, counting down.
TAAGTCAAGCCGATGCTTCTTATGTTTTTTTCCCTTAAGTTTCATTTGCAGCACATCTGATCTTTAATCTTTAAAAGTGCTTTTGTGAATGTGTTTGCAGATTTTCTTGCTACTTTCATGCTCAATAGCAGTGTTTTGCAAAGTCAGCCTGTACCTCTGCATCGGGCGGTTCTCAGCATCCTCATTCCAGGTTTTAGGCCACATGAAAACCATATGTGTCATGACATTGGCGTGGCTACTCTTTGATTCAAAGCTCAGCCTTAAAAACTTTCTTGGGATGGCTCTTGCTGCTATGGGCATGATAGCTTACACTTGGGCTGTGGAAGCTGAGAAAGAAGCTACTAATTCCAAGAGCCACCGTAAAACAAAAGACAAAATGTCAGGAGAAGTTATGAAACCATTGACTTCCATATAGGTTTCCATTTGCTGAGGGCAAAAATTATTTTATGGGACTATTTACCTTTCATTCTTTGCCATGACAGGAAATGAGATAAGCACAGGCTTTTAATCAGCTAATTCTATTTATTTTAAGCAAATGTTGTGTGTTTCTCTACTGATTTTGGGCAGACTGTAAAAACTATGATGTTTTAGGCTGAATTGGTTATTGATGGTTGTAAATATTTGTATATATTTATATTCATTGTATTCTTGAGGAAAGAAGCACAATGGTTTTCTCCATTTGTAGCCGATATTTGGATGAGTGACAGTTGGATATTTTCTAAATTCTACTTATGAAAAGAACCCAGCTTTCTTTTTTTCGGCAGTTGGTTATTGGATGAGTAACAAAACCGATATCAGACCCAAAATTAAGTCGCAACATAAATATTCGAATTTAAAACATCTGTCAATGTTATGAAGAAAAATATGACTATTAGTTATTCAAAAGTATATTTATTTTCCTATTTAATTATTTTTCTAACATAAAAGAGTAAAATCAGTAAAATCACCACAATAAAAATAATATTAGCACATAAATCAAACAAAAACGTTGTTTTTAATATAAAAAGTGAGAAGAATATTATTTTCTAAGAATAATAATTTATTTTATGAGAGGTTTATCCATCTGTTATTGTGCTTGGGCTGAACAGCTAGCTAGCTCCCCTGTCTAGCTAATGGGAGGTTTGGACTGTATATGGCGTTTCCCCAACACCCAGTTTCATTGCCATTTGTGTCCCCTGGCCTCCCCTCCTCCATCTTCACCATCGCTGAGAAAAACCTTCCTTCTATTCTCTCCTTCATCAAACACCAAAATCAGCAGCAACAGCAGAAATGCTGGAACTGTTGCCTACACAGCAAACACTAGAACCAGAAGGCGTAGCAAAAATGGCAGAGCTCTCACTCTCAGACCTCCTCTCTCCCTCCCTCAAAATCAACAATCCCAACAACAGCAACAACAACAAGACGATGATGACGAAGAAGAAGATGAAGATGAAGAAGAAAAGATAGCCCAAGGCCGCGGCCGTGGGAACTGGACAATAGTGTTGTCGTCGAGCTTAGTGGGTCTGCTCACTGGAATTGGTGTCGTGCTCTTCAATTACGCTGTATGTTTTTGTTTACCCATTACCCTTTTTTGCTTTTTTGCTTTTCATGCTTGCTTGCTTACAAAGTTTTGAGCTTTATCTGAGATTGCAAAGTTTTAAGCTTTATCTGAGATTTTGATATGAATGTTAAGGTTCATGAGATACGTGATGTGTTCTGGGATGGGATACCACAACGAGGAGCGTCGTGGCTCAGAGAGGAGCCAATGGGAGATATGTGGAAGCGAGTGATTCTGGTTCCAGCTTCTGGGGGTTTGATCGTTGCCATGTTAAATGTGCTTCGAGGTGCTCTGGATGATGGTTCAGAAGATAATAACAATGGCAATGAGCAAGAAGAGGAAGAAAAAGAAAGTTTGTTGGTGAAAATGGGAATGCCCATTTCGGTTTTTCATAGTCTCAAGGCTGCATCGCGTCCATTTCTCAAGGCAGTTGCTGCTGGTGTCACACTGGGGACTGGGAATTCATTAGGTCCTGAAGGTCCTAGTGTTGAGATTGGAACTTCTATAGCAAAGGGTGTTGGTGCTGTATTTGGTAAAAGTTCACAAAGAAGCCTCTCTCTTGTGGCCGCTGGATCAGCTGCTGGAATTGCTTCTGGTGGGTATTCGTTTTTATGTTTCCCCATGCTGCCAGTTATTAATATATGTTTGCTCTCAATGTAATTGTTCTTCTGTCTTTTTTCAGGGTTTAATGCTGCTGTTTCTGGTTGTTTCTTTGCCGTTGAGTCAGTCCTTTGGCCATCACCATCAGATTCCTCATCTATTTCACTAACAAATACCACTTCTATGGTCATACTTAGTGCTGTGATAGCTTCTGTAGTTACAGAAGTTGGTCTTGGCTCTGAGCCAGCCTTTAAGGTCCCATACTATGACTTCCGCTCACCTACTGGTATACTATCGATTATCTGTTTAACTCTTGAAAATGTTATAGATAAATTTCTGCACCCTCGAGTGATGGTGCTTTTGATTTGAATAATTTCTTCTGCTGACTATTTCATTATTACATAATCTATGAGTATTTCTTGTTCCTAGTAATGTGATTTTCCTTTTCCAAATATGGTTTGTGAGTTTACCCTATTATTTGTTACAACACTAGGTTATTCACTATACTGGGATGAATTTTTTCAGGCATACCTTTAGTATATCTAGAGGTAGATGTTCAAGTTATTATTTAAAAGGTGCGGTTTTAACAGTGAGACGTATTCAAATCATTTTCAGAGCTTCCGCTATATCTCTTGCTGGGTGTCCTATGCGGCTTGGTTTCGCTAACCTTATCAAAGTGCACATCGTACATGTTGGTATTTGTTGACAATCTTCACAAGACTATTGGCGTACCAAGATTTTTGTTCCCTATACTGGGTGGCTTAGCAGTCGGGCTTATAGCATTGGCATATCCTGAAATTCTTTACTGGGGTTTTGAGAATGTTGACATTTTGCTGGAATCTCGACCACTTGTGAAAGGCCTCTCAGCTGATCTATTGCTTCAGCTGGTAGTGGTCAAGATAGGTGCAACCTCTTTGTGCCGGGCGTCTGGATTAGTGGGTGGCTACTATGCTCCATCACTTTTTATTGGTGCAGCAACAGGAATGGCATATGGGAAACTCATCAGTTCTGCAGTTGATCAGTCCAATCCTATACTTCATCTCTCCATACTGGAAGTAGCATCACCGCAAGCATATGGCCTGGTATGCTTTATGCCACTTTTGTATCTAGAAGATAGTCTGCCTTCAAATTTCTGGCAATGGTCAACTCGCATTTCATATTTTTTGTATATGAATTCTGTTTTGATATTTCTGAGAACAAAAATCACATTCGAATTAGGAGGTCACTTTATGTAGTTAACTAGAAACCTACAATATTAGCCATCGGCTTCAGGGACAAAAACCTTTTTCTTTGCAGCAGTAGGTTTTGTGTGTCCTGCTTTTTTATTAGAAGGTTAAAGTCAGTCGTCTAGTTGGTTCTGAATTGTCAAATGGTTTTGAAAATTGACATGGACGGTACATGAGATAACTTTTCATTGTAATACTATGTAATAATTAAGACAGAAAAGCCTAACTTTCTGTGTGAATATATTATTTCTCTGTTTGGAATTCTCTGCTGAAATTTGAAGCTATAACGGGTAGTCAAAATCAGGTTGTGGTTGACCATTGGAGCGGTTCCTTTTACAGGTTGGAATGGCTGCTACTCTTTCAGGAGTCTGTCAGGTACCCCTTACGTCAGTTCTGCTGCTTTTCGAATTGACACAAGATTATCGAATTGTTCTTCCGCTACTTGGAGCTGTGGGATTATCTTCATGGATCACATCTGGACAGACAAGGAGAAAAAAAGATAGCTGGAAGAGTAAGAAACTCAATCAGGGAAAAACTAGTAGCTTTCAACAACCTGAAGTACCTTCCCCTAGTGCAAGTGGGCTATCTTCTAGTAATGCTTTCACTGAAAGGACGTCTAACGCGAGTGACCTTTGTGAAATTGAAAGTTCACTCTGTATAGATGATTCTAATATTGACACTGAAAAGTTGGAAAAGAGAATATTCGTTTCTGAAGCCATGAGGACGAGATATGTGACTGTTTTAAAGGACACTTTGCTTACAGAAGCAGTGACTCTCATGCTTGCAGAGAAGCAGCCCTGTGCTATGATTGTTGATAATGATCATATTCTAATTGGTTTACTGACACTTAAAGACATTCAAGAGTACAGCAATAAATATGCACAATCAAGAAGACAGAGACCCAAGGTAATGGATTATTGTCTTGCTGAACTACTGCTAATTTTTATGTTTTTGTGGCCCTGTGAGCTTGAATGACTGGTTGTACTGTTACAGGAGCTTATAGTATCTGAAATGTGTTCTTCAGATGGGGAAGTATGCCAAGTACCATGGACTGCTACACCCAGTATGAATCTACTTTCAGCTCAGAATATTATGAATAGGTATGGAATGAATCAAATTCCAGTTGTTACAGAGCATGTTCAAGATCACAGAGGGCACCTAGTTGGCCTTTTAGACAGAGAATGCATCAGTCTCACTTGCAGGTACCAACATTTTTCTTTGCCGTTATAGACTCTCAGTTATTTGCTTCAGTTTTGCATTACTAATTGTGTATGGAGGATTGCATTAAACTCAAAGTTTGACATAGAAATTCTCATTAGTTTGCTAATTTTCTGATTTTGTACTTGTTTTTTTTCCTTTGGTGGTTGCAGAGCTCTAGCAACCAGAGAATCCCTTGGCTGGTAGTAACCAATACTGGATGGCTTGATTTGTTGATAAACCAGAATACCTGACATCATATTTATCTTTCAGTCTTTAGTAATAGAGTCTCAGGACTCTCCAACATAGCCTGGACAGATACAACTCAGGTGAGTCTCAGATTGCTGCCTTCGACCGCCCCATGCCACACTCAACATAGTCTTTCGTTTGCTACTCAGCCGCTGAAAAGGGCTCGAAGTCGGAAATCTAAGATCAGTCAGGTTGTACTGACTGGACCCCTAAAAATTTACATACAACTGATGGAAATACTAGTGAAAATATTCATGAGAAGAAAAACCAATTCATTGGAACAGACTGTCAAAATTGGATTTTCCCGTTTACCAGTTTGCCTTGTAATTTAAGACTTACTGGCTTTGTTCCAATAACGTACATGTTATTCAGGTTTTCTTCTTGGCACTCAGGCGTTAGTTATATCACTCCCATTGTCAATAAAAAGTGAAAATTCTTTTTGAGTAAAGGTAATTGAACGGCATTTCTTGACATAAATATGGTTTTATGGTACAATAATACGATTGCTGTTCCATGCCTTCCTCTCAATTCAATATTTAAAAATGCATCTACAAGTACAAGAGGCCAAATTTGGATACAAGTTCATTTCCAATTGCTACCCTAATCTGGACTCATCCATAAATCAAGCCTAAAGTTAGAATGACTTTGCTCATGATAATTGACGAAAAAAAGAAAATTGGTCATGATAACGTTTATATCTGATCAGCAGGCTTATTCAGAGTCTCTTGTTCAACCTTCACACTCGGTTCATCCGCAGACCCAGAGCCCATATCCAAAGCCTGCAAATATCAATGCCGACAGGAAAAACCATTAGTTCATAAGCATTTTTAAATCAAGTGTGTCCTGCTTTTGTCTGTGGACTTGTGTGTTTAACTTCACCTTTGCGCCTGTTGTAATCTCTTCTACTGCTGGATCATAGCCTGAGCCTCTAGCATTCTCTGTGCTTCCTTTCTGGCTCCCCGGTACACCATGCCAACCAGAAATACAAATTGTTGAGGCAAATAAACACAACAAATAGGATCTAAACTGTTCAATGTTGTGAATCTACAATCCCATCATTTATTGAGTACAAATGCAGAACGAATATGACATACGTTGTCATGCAAGAGGATATAAGCCACATGCATATGTAAAGTTTGAAATGTAGCACAACAAATGATATGAGCACATCACAAGAACATAGTCTTGCTACGTGCAGGACATAAACATATAAGCATAAACAGAAAAGGAAACATATTGTCATGCTACGCCATCTTGAACAGTCATGCTTCTCATTCAAAAAAGATAAAAAGGGAACGGTACTAATCCAGTGTAGGCTTCACATAACATCATATCGGAAACAGGATAATAAAGGGAAGAAAAAGAAACACTACTAAGAGACAAGATTTCCTCATGTTTCTTTGCCATGAGTGAAAAGTCTAGCCACTTGTCCGTCATCAAAGACAATGAGCACAATTTACTATGCATAAGAATATTCAAGACTAGACAAATGAATCGATTGCTCGATTTCACTGAATTATAGTTTATATGCTTCTGCACCCAATTTACAAAAACGTTTGTGAGATGATTTGTAGCATACCAGATCCTTAACCTCAGTTTCAACGATCTCTTTCTTTACTCTGCTTGATAACGGCTTACTGTATAAAACCATAAATCAGAATATTGCAAAGATGAAAGTGCAAGATAATGATAGTAAATTAAGAGAAGAAATTAAAATACCGTTCATCATCAACATCCATATCAGAATCCGCATCCCACCTTTCGTCTCCGTCATCCTGATCATCATCCGCCTACAAGAGTTTTAACAAAAAAAATTCAAATACTGATTACAAGCCTATAAAAGTATTAACTAGATAACAACTCAAATTAGATTGATGTAAACTAGCAAGCTACATTCATTATACAAAGATTGAAGAATAGTAAGAAAGATGGGAGCTTTGCGGCAGTTTAGATACACAACTTTTTCCTTTGGGTCATCAAGTATTCTATCACTTAAGCAACTGTCGCATTAGAGGAAGGAGAGGGAAAATATATTAATGTCAAAATGTCTGCTTGATGGCCATTAAGAAAAGAATAATTTTGGAGTCTTCTGCTTAGGATGAATTTCTCTTTGGAGTCAACAGGGGCACCAGTTCCAGCTTGTTCTGTGATTTTAAGCTGGAGAACATTTTTCTATTATAAGCTACTTATTTAGACATTACACAAATGAAACCCTCATTCACTTAGCTGTATCATGTAAAATAAGAACAAAGAACAATAATTTGCTATGATAAGTCAAACAAATCAATACAGAAGAATATGTTTCAATAAGATGACTATTAAGTTTTGACGAATATAGAAGATGGAAAATGGAATTAATTCCCCAAAAAAAAAAATTTGTTGCACAAAAGTACCTCTGGAAGCTCAGTATCAGGAGGTCTTTCATGAAATTGGACACTGGGTGCATGCTGAAGCCTGGAGAGGTTTTCAAGAAGCTTAGACCGTATTTCTTCCAGTAACACATGAGAATTCTTATTTTCCATGTTACTAGGGGCAACATGAAGAGTATAATCTGGGCCAAAATACTCATAATACTCATGCTGTGGCATTTTGTCCTCAATTTCTGCTCCAAGTGCAACTCCCGTCTGTTTTACAAACCACAAATTCAGATCAAAAGTATTCAGTCAAGACTCAAGAGTTAAAAATAAATAAACTGTGCCGAATATTAGAGATGTTACACCAACGGCCATGTGTAAAAGAGTAATCATCTCCAAGACTACAGGCATATTATTCAATCACATAACACGACATACTCTCTGGTAAGAAATTATTACTCACATGTTAAAAACCATGTTGTATGTTCAGCATAATCACGTCACATGGAATAGTTTGGAAACCTTAATAAATAAAACAAAATACAAGAAGAGTACCTCGTAGCACCAGCAACGAGCAACGTTCCGAATAGTATAGCCACCGCCACCTAGAAGCAAGAGTGGGACATTGAAGGATCTCATATATCTAACACACTCGGCATGACCTTTGATGGAAAGGTTGAAGCAGCCAAGCCTGTCCCCGGATAAAGAATCAGCACCACACTGGAGAACAACAGCACCAGGCCTAAAAATTTCCATCACCTTCCCAATGATGGGCTTGAACAAGTAATGGTAGCTCTCATCATCAATCCCATCGTCCAACGGAACATTAAGGGAGTAATACTTCCCTTTCCCGTACCCAATATCGCGAATGTCTCCTGTGCCTGGGAAATAATCCCCAAACTTATGAAAGGAAACCGTCATTACCCTGTCCGTCGTGTAAAACGCCTCTTCAACACCATCTCCATGGTGAATATCAATGTCCACATACAAAACACGCTGTTTGGCAAAACATCAACACTTTCAATAACCCATTTCAGAATTCTACGAAACAAAACTAACCCAACACGAAAAAAGTCAAAACCTTTAGACTATGAAATCGGATAAACTAACCTCATGCAGCTTAAGAAGCTCCAAGATTGCAAGCACAATATCATTGACATAGCAAAACCCAGAAGCCTCACACTTCTTAGCATGGTGCAAACCACCAGCCCAATTGATAGAAATATCACAGAAGCCATGGTTGAGTTTCACAGCACCACCAACAGAGCCACCAGCATAAGTCTGGCAAAACGAATACAACCCATCAAAGACGGGGCAGTCCTCACCCACATTGAACCGCTTGAGTTGCCTCAGCTGGTCCTGCTGCGTTTCGGGGGTGATGTTTCGGAGAAACGAAACGTAATCGTCGGCGTGGAAGCGGCAGAGGTCCCGGTCTCGGGCCGGGTAGGGTTTGAGGACCTGCATATGTTGCAGAAGACCGTAGTGGGCGAGAAGGGCATGGGTCATGCGAATCCGGTGAGGCTTCATCGGGTGCCCTTGGCCATAATAGTAATTTCCCACTTCTGGGTCGTAGAAATAACTCACCTTTCTCTTCACTCCGTCTGGACCCGATGCTAAAGAGTTGCCGCCGGTGTCCATCTTCAGCCAAAACCCAGAGCTTTTTTCAGCCAAATATCAGAGCTTTTTCTCAGATTGGTTTTTTGGGTTGTGGGTTTTTAAATCGGCGGGTAGGGTATCAAACGAAATTAATTTTGCTTTTATAAAATTTGTTTACTTATATATGCTTTATATAACACGAAAAGGAGATAGCTTGGTTTAAACTGAATTTGAGAGAGAGAGAGAGAGAGAGAGAGAGAGTACCTGGTTGATGTTTTGAGCGCTGCAAAGACAGAACAGGAAGAAGTGCTTCTGTTTGTTCTTTGTTGTTCCCTCCTCCTAAATTCGTAGGTTGTTGGTCTTCTTGTATTTAAAGTGCTCTAAACCAAATGGAGTAGGAAGTTTGGAGATGCTTCTTCTAGCCTTCTATCAAAGAGTTTACTTGCAATTGAAAATAAATATTATTATTTTTTGGGTTCTAATATTTGTACTTTTCATATGTTGGTAAATAGAAGAGGGTGAGTTAGAATTTTTAGATTTTCTTTGAAAATCTAGCTTATATCTTATTACTCTTAGTTGTTCCTTTTCATGTTTCTTTTCAAGGAAATTAATTATTATTATTTTTTAAATATGGCTTTTCCATATTATATTAATAGAAAACGACTTTTCCAGTGAAAAACAAAGAAAGAAAAGGTCTTTCGAAGTGTCCGGCCCAATAAATCAATGGACTGCATTTCAGCGAGCAATGGACCTAGAAAATACGAACCCGGCGTTTTAGAGCAATGAGGCTTGAAATTCCTTCTTGGGTTGATGATCGCGGTCTTGAGGACAAATGTGAAACCCATAGACTTGACCAGTTGGGGAGTACCACATAGAATTCCATTGGTTAATAGGTAACTTTGGCCAATCTTTATGGCGGTTTTGTTTGTTTTTATGTTTTTGTTTTTATTACAAGCGATAGTCTAAATTATAGGGAAAGGAGTTTCGAACCTAAGACCCAAATGTAAGTAGTAAAAACAACAAATAGATAGCTAGCTAGTCTACATGGGAATTAAATTAAGTAAAAGATTCAAAATAAATTTCTGGAAAACATAAGATTATTAACTGTTATTAAGTTTAATGTGTACATGGGAATTTTCAGGTTTGAGCAACTAGGCAGGCCAAGGTATGATTTGAACACCTCAAAGTTGAAGAGTCTAGGGGTTCAAGTTCAAGACTATCCAAGAGATGTTTGATGATTGTATTGCCTCTTTGGTGGAGCAAGGTCATCTTACTCAATTAGTCTAGTTACGCTCTCTCAAATATCGTGTTTCGGCAAAGCTCGAGTTCATATTATCAATACTTTATCAGTAAAGTTTTGAGAATTTTCTCACCTCTGATCGATTCCAAATTGTACGTGACGCTTACTATCTTGAGAATTTTCTCACTTCATGTAGATGAAGAGGTACTAAGTTTGAATTCCAAAAATAACTAGAAAATAAAAACTTGGTTTTGACAATTTTTTTTTCTCTCTCTTTGATTTTGGGCTTTAGTTTGTTTCTGTATTTTGGGCCTCTGTGTTGTAGGGTCCATTTCTTTAATGAAGTTTCCTTTGCAAAATTTTAGAAATGAAAAAAAATAGTTACGCTAAGTGGAGAGAATAGGTTTTGTGGAACACGAATTCGAATAATTTGGATTTGAATACTGCTCCTTAGGAGCAAATATTGTTAGCAGTGAGATCAGACAGTGGTGCTGTCAATGACTCTTTGGTTGCTAGCATGCAGTATGCTGCATCAATTACTAATTTGGGACAACGGTTGCTGGCCAGATCCCAAGAAGTTCAAGCACTTAGATCTCAAGTCATAACACTGCGAAGAATGCTTAGTGATGCTGATCAACAAATCAGAAGACTTGAGAAAATAAATAAAGATTTGGAGGAACTTGTTTATGTGTTGCAAGTTTATGAAGAAAATACACATGAGGAACACAAAAATTCTCCTGTAGATGCCTAAATTCTGAGGCATTAAACATCTGCTGCAATCTTGATTATGTAATTTTTCTCCTTTGTAATATAGAATTGCAAGTCACAATTCTCCATAATAATATGAATATAGTATCCACTGAATTTTTAAATCATATGAACGTCTAGTTTATTTTTGAAATAATATGAGTGATCAAGAAAGTTCAGGTTCGTTGTAAACTGATCTTATAATTTCTTAATCATGATATCAAAAAGATAGAACTTCATATTCTATGTAAACATTTTGTATGTTTGTCTACAGAACTTCGGGTTCTTGCAAATTTATCTCATATATATAGAACTTCAGGTTCAAATTCCAAAAAAGCACACATAACCAATGAACTTCAAGTTCATGATATTCCTGAAATTTTAGTTTCATATATTCGAAGCTTCAGGTTCGAACATGTGGATTCAATAATGAATTAATAATGTGCTTTGAACTCCATATTTACATTTATGTAAATGTTCTCAAAACTTCTGGTTTTGGATTACACATAATTAAACATCATAACTGAGATGTTTGTACTTCATGTCATATTTTGAATTTTTGATCCATATATATAAAATACTGAAATGAAATAAATAAAATTCAATAATAAAAGTAAGACAATAATTAAATTGATGTAAAATAAATAGTTGAAACTTCTGGTTTATCATTTAATTGCTCTTTTATGAGTTTAAGGAACTGCAGGTCCCTTTTTGTATGTAGTAACGGTTCACCCCAAATGGTTACTAGTCATGTATAATATTTTGCCAGTATATTTACTATTCATGTGTACGACACTATTACATTATCAAGGAGCTTCAGATCCTGGTTTATATGTCAAGGATCTTCAGGTCCAATTATTTTTTCGCAAATATAGTCACAGAGAGACTGACATCTCTCATATTATTATCATTACCATCATCAAGGATCTTCAGGTCCTGATGTAAATGTATGATGAGGATCAAAGAACTTCTGGTCCTGAGTGTATACTATAAAAGTTATCATAATGCACAATTAATTCATAAAATGAATTGCTATAAATTGCTTGTAAATAAATTGCTGGTATAGACGAAAAATCCGCACCATATTTTAAATAAAAATAAATATACTTGTATATGTACTAATTTTACTGCATACTTTAAATAAATAAATAAATGTGAGGTTAAACTGCCACCTAATAGAAAAAGGATCTTTTGGCTTTTTTTTTCATGAATTTTAGGGACTAATGTCCTTTATTATATACTGAGGATCAAGATCTTCGGATCTCAACCTCCTCCCTTTTGTGTGTGTGGGTTTTTTTCATAGCTCCATCATAAAAAAAAAATTCCATTGAGGACATGTTTACGTATCAGTAATGGGCATGTTTATTCATATGAATGTCAGTCATAAATATATATATATATATATATATGGATAGAAGTAAACGTGGTTCTAGTTTTTTTTATATATATACACATTTATAAATTATATATATCTATAAGTAAAAACTATATAACTTATTATTATAATAGTATATTGTCATTACCCACAGAATTTGACGTGGGCCTTATATAAATTAAGATTATATATTATCATGATACCAGAAGTATGGCGAGAAAGCTTCTGGAGGTCGTTAAAAGCTGCAGAAAGCTTTTTCACAATTTTTTTTTTTTGGGTGGGTTCTGAATCCTGATCACCACCAAGATGCAATAGAGTAATATATATATTTATAATTGATATTTGTGCAGGATATCACGCATCCTCCCTGAAGCGATAATTTTATAAACAAAGTGGATGAATCTGCACAGCAGCGCAAGCTCCTCCAGCACGTCTTTATGATCAATATGAATATATAATATTATAGATATAATCATGTAATAAACTATCAAGATAAAGACAAGTGGAGGACTCATCTCATAGTCAGCAAGAATTATTTTTCCTTGTTTGGTGCCTTAGCGCGATCTTGAGGACAAATGTGAAATCCGGGTCGAGAAGAATGAGGAGTTTAAAGTGAGGAGGTCAATTTCACTATCAACAAATGTAAAAAAATTATGGCACTTAAACATTTTAAATGTTTTAATGGTAGGATTTGCCTCCTCAAATAGCCTCCTCCCATAGCATTCTCACTTAAAACTCCTCATTATAGCCTCTCTCCAGAAAAGAGCCTTGGCATTAATGACTAGTTGGGGAGTTTAGGGAGAGTAGGGCACTCATTCAAACTACATAGAATTTCATTGGTTAATAGGTAACTTTGGCCAATCTTTAGGGTGGTTTTTTTTTTTTATAAATACAAACGATAGTCTAAACTATGGAGGAGGGGACTTTCGAACATGTGACCTATAATTTGCAAATCAAGGTCATTTTTCACTGGGCTAAACCTCGTCGGCCTTTAGGGTGGTGTTTGCCTCCAAATAAGCTGTGATTGCTCTCTTTGATTCATTGTTATATTGTATGAGAGGGATCAAGAAAATTTAGACCACAGAATTAATGTGGAGCTTGTGATGCAAGAATGGCATGGGACTTCAGCACTTTTGCCTGACTTGCCTAATTCTAACCACAGCTAAAGGTTAAACCATTACATTTTTGCTTTTGACTTTGTTTACTTCATAAAGAATAAGATTTACTAGACCACAAGCGTAGGATGGCTTACCTTCTCCCATTCATACTCTTGGAACCCCCAACAGTTATTACATGTATACATTTCTTATAAAAACCTGGTGGCCAAAGGGGTTCTGTGCACTGAAGCACTGCTTGATTTGAAAGGGATGGATCAGAAACTTGAATCGGGCAAAGTTTGCGTTACTGGGGCTTCTGGCTTTCTGGCATCTTGGCTTATTAAACGACTTCTCTTGTCTGGCTATCAGGTAACCGGAACTGTTAGAGACCCAGGTAACCCCCAAGTTAAAATCTGCATGAAGTAGAGATTGCATTCTTTTTATGGGACAAATTTATATATTGTTTCATAAGACTATGGTCATCTGGTTTATGCATGCATTCAAAGGAAACCAGAAGAAATTGGCGCATTTGTGGAGGCTGGAAGGAGCTAGGGAAAGACTCAGATTGGTGAAGGCTGATTTAATGGAAGAAGGCAGCTTTGATGATGCAATCTTGGGGTGCCATGGTGTCTTCCACTCTGCTTCCCCTGTACTGAAACCTTCATCTGATCCAAAGGCATGTTTGAATATATTATATGTCCTTAAAATTAAGGGTAACTTTTTCTTGTCACATATTTGGGATGCCATGTTGCCAAATTCTCAATGTGGATCATATATTCAAACAAAAGATCCACCTTATCATTTGTTCAGATTGATGTTCTAGCAAAATTGCAATTGCATACAAAATATCTTGCAAGTCATCACAATTGGCCTAAAATTAATACCACTCTACATAAATTGAGAATTGTTGTAATCATTATGTGCCATCTGTGCACAGACAGAAATCCTGGAACCAGCTGTTGAGGGTACATTGAATGTGCTACGTTCGTGCAAGAAAAATCCATCTCTAAGGCGTGTGGTTCTAACTTCATCTTCTTCAGCTGTAAGGGTGAGGCCAGATGAGGATTTCGACTCCAATATACAGCTGGATGAGTCGTCGTGGAGCTCTGTCGAAATCTGCGAGACACTTCAGGTAGCATTCTGTCCTTGTTGAAGTTTAAATTCTGTCATGATCATCACCAAATTCCCATCAAATCCTATGGCCTTTTTGAATTCAAAGTAACTTTGAATGCTGCTCTTTTTATATCTAATTCTATAACAGCTGCAAAGCAAAGCAATGCAGAACTATAATGATCTATGCTAGAACATTACTTAAGCTCCATATTTGGCTATGGTATGTACATTATATGTAATCCATGTGACTGATTAAGCTGCCTATTACAAAAGATTTGGTACCCTTTATCGAAAATTTTAGCTGAGAAGGCGGCATGGGATTTCTGCAAAGAAAATGGGATTGATTTGGTAACTGTTCTGCCCTCGTTCGTGATCGGACCTTGTCTGCCATCAGATTTATGTTCTACTGCATCAGACGTACTTGGCCTGCTTAAAGGTACTCATTCTTGGTTTAACTACTAATTCCGTTTATATGATTGTTAAGCGCCGATTTGTTTGAACAATAAAGCAGGGGAAACAGAGAAGTTCAAGTGGCATGGAAGGATGGGATATGTTCACATTGATGATGTTGCACTTTGCCACATCTCAGTTTATGAGCATGAAAGTGCTCATGGTCGATACCTTTGCAGCTCAACAGTTTTGGACAACAATGAGTTGGCTTCCTTGTTATCCAGTCAATATCCTTCCTTACCTATCCCCAAAAGGTTTGATTTTTTTTCTCCAGATATAAGTAGTAAAAACAACAAATAGAGAGCTAGCTAGTCTACATGGGAATTAAATTAAGTAAAAAATTCAAAATAATTTTATGGAAAACAGAAGATTACGAACTGTTATTAAGTTTAATGTGTACATGGGAATTTTCAGGTTTGAGCAACTAGGCAGGCCAAGGTATGATTTGAACACCTCAAAGTTGAAGAGTCTAGGGTTCAAGTTCAAGACTATCCAAGAGATGTTTGATGATTGTATTGCCTCTTTGGTTGAGCAAGGTCATCTTACTCTCTAGTTACGCTCTCTCAAATATCGTGTTTCAGCAAAGTTTGAGTTCATGTTATCAATACTTTATCAATAAAGTTTTGAGAATTTTCTCACCTCGATAATGCGTAGCGCTTACTATCTTGAGAATTTTCTTACTTCATGTAGATGAACAGATACCAAGTTTGAATTCCAAAAATAATTAGAAAATAAAAACTTGCTTTTGAATATAGAAAACAAGTGGCTTCAATATAAACCACACGTTAGTCTCAAATCAATCAGATTAATTTTGACAAAATTCTCAATAAGACAATCCGTAAATTCAGTAAAGAGTAAAACGATAAGAACTGAATCTTTTCATAAATAAAAATATCTCAAAGGTCGGATCGAATCCCTGAACGTGGTCGACAAGATTAAGAGGAGAGAATAGATTTTGTGGAACTCGAATTCAAATAATAAGGATGGTTGTCAGGTGTTTACCTCTTAATAAATATGATGCTTACAATGCACAGTTCATTCATCTCAGTAGAGTAAATTCCTTGCTTTCTGCCATTACTTAAAGGGTTCGTTTCCACACCCTTTGTCCAAAAATGTCTTCCTATCCCCAAAATAATTTGGATTTGAATACTGCTCTCCATGAGCAAATATTGTTAGCAGTGAGAACAGACAGTGGTGCTGTCAATGACTCTCTGATTGCTAGCATGCAGTATGCTGCATCAATTACCAATTTGGGACAACGGCTGCTGGCCAGATCCCAAGAAGTTCAAGCACTTAGGTCTTAAGTCATGACACTGCGAAGAATGCTTAGTGATGCTGATCAACAAATCAGAAGTCTAGAGAAAATAAATAAAGATTTGGAGAAACTTGATTTTGTGTTGCAGGTTTCTGAAGAAAATACACATGAGGAACTCAAAAATTCTCCCGTAGATGCCTAAATTCTGAGGCACTAAACATCTGATGCAATCTTAATTATGTAATTTTTCTCCTTTTTAATATGAATATAGTATCCACTGAATCTTTAAATCATATGAACTTCTGGTTCATTTTTGAAATCATATGAGTGACCAAGAAACTTTAGGTTCTTTGTAAATTTGATCTTATAATTTCTTAATCATGATATCAAAAATATAGAACTTCATATTCTATGTAAACATTTGTATGTTTGTCTACAGAACTTCGGGTTCTTGCAAATTTATCTCATATATATGGAACTTCAGGTTCAAATTCCAAATAAGCACACATAACCAATGAACTTCAGGTTCATGATATTCCTGAAAATTTAGTTTCATATATTCGAAGCTTTAGGTTCAAACATGTGGATTCAATAATGAATTAATAATTGTGCTTTGAACTCCATATTTTCATTTATGTAAATGTTCTCAAAACTTCTGGTTTTGGACAGAATTGAGATGTTTGAACTTCATGTCATATTTTGAATTTCTTATCCATACATACATAATACTGAAATGAAATAAATAAAATACAATAATAAAAGTAAGACAATAATTCAACTGATGTAAAATAAATAGTTGAAACTTCTGGTTTATTGTTTAATTGCTTTTTTATGAGTTTAAGGAACTGCATGTCCCTTTTTGTATGTAGTAACAGTTCACCCAAAATGGTTACTATTCATGTATAATATATTTGCCAGTATATTTACTATTCATGTGTACGACACCATTACATTATCAAGGAGCTTCAGGTCCTGGTTTATATGTCAAGGATCTTCAGGTCCAATTACTTTTTTGGCAAATATAGTTCCAGAGAGACTGTCATCTCTCATATTATTATCATTATCATTATCAAGGATCTTTATGTCCTGATGTAGTTGTATGATGAGGATCAATGAACTTTTGGTCATGATCTGTGCATGCTGTAAAACTCATCATAATGCACAATTAATTCATAAAATAAATTGCTATAAAATGTTTGTAAATAAATTGCTGGTATGGACGATAAACCTTCTGATTGTATGAGTACTAATTCTACTACATACTTTAAATATAAATAAATAAATGTGGGGATAAAACCGCCACCTTATAGAAAAAGGATCTTCTGGGCTTTTTTCATGAATTTAGGAACTGTTGGCCCTTTATTATATGTTGAGGATCAAGATCTTCGGGTCTCAACCTTCCCTCCTTTTTTCTTTTTTTTGGGGGTGTTTTTTAATGGCTCTATCATTTTATAAAAATTAAAAAATTAAAAAAAGAAAAAGAAAAAAAAGGAGCTTTAGTAGTATACCCAAAATATGGGCTAAAATTATATAATAAAAAATAAATAAATAACCTCCACATGGAATGCACTATAGAAATATATCCAAAAACCATTTACTACATAAGAAATGAGTGTTGAAGTTCCTATAAATTACATGACTGCCATTGATTAACTTAAAACAAGCCCAACAAAAAATCCAAAACAAGCTCAGCAAGCCCAAATACATTGTTAATACCATATCATAGAAATACATTGTTAATATCATGTTATAGAAGTACATAGTTACCATTTCATACAAAAAACTATATTTAAAAAACCCAAAAAAGCCTAGCAAGACATTCGATATCCTTTGCAGAAACCACATTTAATTGTCCACAGTTTCACTAGAAACAATCGCAAAGGCAAAAGGAAATACTTCTACAAGAAGGAAAAAAAAAAAAAAAACACTGTTAATACTATGTCATGGAACTATCTTCCTAGTAAAAATCACATGATGCATATCATAAACTTCAAGTGCACAACTATACATAGAGCAAAATATAGAGCATGCTTTGTTAGTGAAAATCTATTAATACTATGTCATAGATTGTTAATACTATGTCATAGAAATAAACGCAGTTGCAGGGTATGAACATTATAACAACTATTCATACCACTTACTAGAAGTTAACAAATACATCATTTCATTTGCATAATAGGTACGATAGAAGCGTACAACTCCATACCACTCAAAATCAATACTCAACTATGATAAAAACACAGATGATGAATCTATCTCAACAATAGTTACAGGTCCTGACATTTCGAATAATGAAGCAACCTTGGAAGCTAAAGAGTGTGCTGAGGACAAGCTACAAAAGACACCTATGACAGATGATCATGAAGAAAAAGCTAGACTTGAAGTAGGGAAGAAGGCAAATGAGGCCCTTGGTATCCCAGACCCTCCACTTATCACACAAACAGAAGAGACACACTTGCCGGAAGTAGGAAATCCTGATATATTCGAAGTATATCCTGAAGACATCATCAAGGAGAGTCCAAAAGAACCTGAGTACCAAAACGAATTCCTTAAGGAAACTCCAAAGCTAGAGACACTACAAGTGAAACAGTTAACGATGATGAAAATTCAGAACAACCTTTTGGCAATCCATGCATGAAGATAGTAACAAGGGAATCACAACAGCGTGGTTTGTTTGACATACTTTTCCTGCCAATATCAAAGAGTTACAAATAATAACAAGGGAATCGCCTCAGAAACATCAAAATTAAGATAATAAGTATGTTGATCAATGATCAGCATTCCCAAATTGTCCATCCCTCCATCTATTTCCAATTCGACATATAAATTGTTTAAATTTTTTCGGCTATATTAAGCAAGTCATTAATGAACTCCAAGTGCACAATTAAATGAATCTTAACTTATACGACTCCAGATATTCTATAAGATTATATATGGATTAAAGGTAGACTTGGTCATGCTCAACTCCAAATTGCTCAGTATATATATTCATACATACATACTGATTGGTGAATTGTTGAATTAAAGGCAGACTTGGCTTAAATTACTACATTTCCTGAAAAATTCAGCAGCAAAATCAACAATTTGCAACCAAAAATTTACCAACATAACCAGATGATAATGCAAAGCAGGAGAAGCAACGTGCAACCAAATAAACAAATTCTTTCAGCTCACAAAAATGGCAATTCGAAAATAAAATTATAAAATTCAAACCACATGCATGCATTAATTCCACTGAGAAGCTACAATTCACAAAACGCAACAAAATCAAAATACCAAAAACTTATAAGAACAAAAACATCAGGATAAGATAGTGAAGCAACATTAGCTGAGTCCACATCTACAATAATATAGTGTCACATGTATTTAAAATATAATATATTTTTTAAAATAATTTAAAATTCATAAAATTTTAAAACAAAAAACAAAAAACTACCAATTTTAAATTTTAAAATTTTAAAAATTCCGTAGGGACCATTTGTGATAGGTGCGTGAACCTCAGGGATGTTTTGTAATATATATATATATATATTCCATGTCAGCAAACTAACAGAATTTTTGACGGAACCTAACAAAAAGACCATTTGTGATCATACATATTAACTTTGAGGACCACGAATGACACAAAAAAACATTAAGGATGCAATCTGATAATTTCTTAAATCTTAGGAATGTTTTGTGATAATAAGCCAAATATATATAATAAAAAATAGACAAAAGTAATCGTGGTTCTAGTTTTATATATATCCATATGTAAAAAATATATAAATTATTATTATAATAGTATATTGCCATAACTCACAAAATTTTACGTGGGCCTTAAGTATGGCCAGAAAGCTTGTGGCAATAATATTAAAAGCTGCAGAAAGCTTTTTTTTGTTGTAAAATAAACGGAATATGCTGGAATATTGAGTTGTACGTAAAGTAAATGAGACATAATATTTAACGAGGTTCGGCCATGCCTATGTCTTTGGAGAGCAACAGTAGTTACTTATTACAATGTAAAATAATAGGGCTACATCTTTAATGTTTACAATCTCACTGGCCCATTGATTTCTCTCTGCTTTCTCTTCTCACTCTTCCTCATTCTTCCTTCTCTGTGGGGGCTTTCTTTCTTTCTCACTTGGTGTGCTCTCATTCTTTTTTTGGGAGAAATCACTTCTCTATTGATGGAGGTGTCTATTTATAAGCCAAAATATTGGCTGTTCACTCACAAGCCTTTGGCTTCACTCGATTGTTTGGCACACAAGTATCATCATTTTTCTTCAATCAATTAGGTAGTGGGCTCTACCATTTTGGGCTCCATTCTCGACTTTATAACATTTCTACCTTTTTATTTTTTGTAGGTTCTAATCAACACCAAGATGCAATAGAATAATATATATTTATAATTGATCTTTGTGCAGGATATCACGCATCCTCCCTGAAGCGATAATTTCATAAACAAAGTGGATGAATCTGCACAAGCTCCTCCTGTACACAATTACTTGCTTTTTATGATCAATATGAATATATAATATTATAGATATAAAATTGATGAATCTGCACAAGCTCCTCTGCACACCTTTACTTGTTTTTTTTTGATCAATATGAATATATAATATGGGTAAATTACTCAAATGGTCCTCAAATTTATACTTGATTTATATTTTGATCCCTCAATTAAATTATTCGTTCAAATGGTCCAGCAACTCTGTATTAATTACTCCATTGATCCTAACGTTATATTATGTTAATGTTGCCGTAAAATGTAAGGGTAAAACCGTCCATAATCATCCTATACTCTCTAAACATGTGATAAAGTGCTAATACATAGATGATAAAGGGGTCATAGAAATTGCTGTTTGTGTTTACCTTTGGGTAATTAACCCAAAAAAAAAAAAACATATTTCCTAACTCCTAGCCCCAACCCCCAGCTCGATAACCCCATTGCCCCAGTGCCCCATCTTCTCTTCCCCACAGCCCACCATATCTTCCCATTCCTCCAATGCTTCAGTCTTCATCCCTGGTAAGTCTTTCTTTGGCAGAAGTATGGCTTTTGTGTAGTGGTTTCATGAGAGGTAGAGAATGAAACGGTGATGTGTGTTTATCTGGATTGTGTGTTCTTTAACCCTTTCTTTTCTTATAAGTTGTATGTCTGTAGATATTTTAAGAGAAGACTATATCATCTGCTGCAGTTGCAGAGATTAGTAGCTAAGATTTGAGATAGAAAGGTAATTAAGCAGGGGGGTTTGATCAGAGAATTCAGCTAGTATTTTGAAAGCGAATTCATGCTGATCACGTATTATAAAACTAAGAGAATTGAGATAGAGTTTAAGAGAGTATAGATAGAGAGCCATAGGAATTCTCTAGGCTTGTTCTTCATCTTCTTGTTCTGCTTTCTCATTAATCTTAGGGGCCTATTTATAGGCATAGGAAAATACATAAAAATTACTACCATAACATAAGTGGTAGGCTTCAATCACATTGGTAGGTTTGGTAGGTGTAAATACACATTTGGTAGGCATATTTAGGGAGGAAGATATAGTAGGAATGGCGGGCACCCATCTTTGGATTTACAACGAAAACGACTTTTTCAGTGAAAAAAAAAACAAAGAAAAGGTCTTTGGAAGTGTGCCCAATAAATAAATGGACTGCATTTCAGCGAACAATGCACCTAGAAAATAGGAACCTGGCGTTTTAGGGCAATGAGGCTTGAAATTACTTCTTGGGTTGATGAGTGCGGTCTTGAGGACAAATGTGAAACCCTGATTAGAGAGGACGAAGAGGCTATAATGAGGAGTTTAAAGTGAGGAGGCTATTTGAGAAGGTCAATCTCACCATCAACAAATGTAAAGAAATCATGGGATTTAAACATTTTTAATGTTTTGATGGTAGGATTGGTCTCCTCAAATAGCCTCATCACTTTAAACTCCTCATTGTAGCCTCTCTCGAGGACGAAGAGGCTAGAGAGGAGCCTTGGCATTAATGACCAGTTGGGGAGTTTAGGAACACTCATTCAAACTACACAGAATTTCATTGGTTAATAGGTAACTTTGGCCAATCATTCGGGTGGTTTTATTTATTTTTAGTACAAGCGATAGTCTAAACTATAGAGGAGGGGGTTTCGAACATGAAACCTCTAGTCTGCAAATCAAGGCCCTTTTTCACTGGGCTAGACCCCGTTGGCCTTCAGGATGGTGTTTGCCTCCAAATAAGCTGTGATTGCTGCTTTGATTCATTGTTATATTGTATAAGAGGGATCAAGAAAATCTAGACCAAGGAATTAATATGGAGCTTGTGGTGCAAGAATGGCATGGGGACTTCAGCACTTTTGCCTGACTTGCCTAATTCTAACCAGAGCTCAAGGTTAAACTGTTACACTTTTGCATTTGACTTTATTTACTTCATAAAGAATAAGATTTACTAGACCACAAGCATAGGATGGCTTGCCTTCTCCCATTCATACTCTTGGAACCCCCAACAGTTATTACATGTATACATTCCCTATAAAATCTGGTGGCCAAAGGGGTTCTGTGCACTGAAGCACTGCTTGATTTGAAGGGGATGGATCAGAAACTTGAATCGGGCAAAGTATGCGTTACTGGAGCATCTGGCTTTCTGGCATCTTGGCTTATTAAACGACTTCTCTTGTCTGGCTATCATGTAACTGGAACTGTTAGAGACCCAGGTAACCCCCAAGTTAAAATCTGCATGAAGTAGAGATTGCATTCTTTTTATGGGACAAATTTATATATTGTTTTATAAGACTATGGTCATCTGTTTTATACGTGCATTCAAAGGAAACCAGAAGAAATTGGCGCATTTGTGGAGGCTGGAAGGAGCTAGGGAAAGACTCAGATTGGTGAAGGCTGATTTAATAGAAGAAGGCAGCTTTGATGATGCAATCTTGGGGTGCCATGGTGTCTTCCACTCTGCCTCTCCTGTACTGAAACCTTTATCTGATCCAAAGGCATGTTTGCATATATTATCTGAGATTGTATATATGTCCTTAAAATTAAGGGTAACTTTTTCTTGTCACATATTTGGGATGCCATGTTGCCAAATTCTCAATGTGGATCATATATTCAAACAAAAGATCCACCTTATCATTTGTTCACATTCTAGCAAAATTGCATACAAAATATTTTGCAAGTGATCACAATTGGCCTAAAATGAATACCACTCCACACAAATTGAGTATTGTTGTAACTATTATGTGTCATCTGTGCACAGACAGAAATCCTGGAACCAGCTGTTGAAGGTACATTGAATTTCGTGCTGAGTCGTCTTCTGTCGAACTCTGCGAGATACTTCAGGTAGCATTCTGTCCTTGTTGAAGTTTAAATTCTGTCATGATCATCACCAAATTCACATCAAATCCTATGGCCTTTGTGAATTCAAAGTAACTTTGAATGCTGCTCTTTTTATATGATTGTTAAGCACCGATATGTTTGGACAATTAAGCAGGGGAAACAGAGAAGTTCAAGTGGCTTGGAAGGATGGGATATGTTCACATTGATGATGTTGCACTTTGCCACATCTCAGTTTATGAGCATGAAAGTGCTCATGGTCGATACCTTTGCAGCTCAACAGTTTTGGACAACAATGAGTTGGCTTCCTTGTTATCCAGCAATATCCTTCCTTACCTATCCCCAAAAGGTTTGATTTTTTTTCTCCAGATATAAGTAGTAAAACAACAAATAGATAGCTAGCTAGTCTACATGGGAATTAAATTAAGTAAAAGATTCAAAATAATTTTATGGAAAACAGAAGATTACGAACTGTTATTAAGTTTAATGTGTACATGGGAGTTTTCAGGTTTGAGCAACTAGGCAGGCCAAGGTATGATTTGAACACCTCAAAGTTGAAGAGTCTAGGGTTCAAGTTCAGGACTATCCAAGAGATGTTTGATGATTGTATTGCCTCTTTGGTGGAGCAAGGTCATCTTACTTAATCAGTCTAGTTACACTCTCTCAAATATCGTGTTTTGGCAAAGTTCATGTTCATGTTATCAATACTTTATCAATAAAGTTTTGAGAATTTTCTCACCTCTAGTCGATTCCAAATTGTGCGCAATGCTTACTATCTTGAGAATTTTCTC